>NC_052533.1:29881627-30037444 GCF_016699485.2 Gallus gallus
GGGTACCCACGCGCACATCCAGGCAGCTTTTGAAGATCTCCAAGGAGAGAGACTCCATAACTCAAATGTTCCAGCAAGAGTAGAAATCGTGTTTAAAAGGCCACATCACTGCATGACAGCAGGGAGAATTGCTCTGAAGGCCCAGAGAGCAGTTGTTTCTTGTTCTAAATTATTAAAGTTTGTCTTCTTTAAGAACTTTTATCCTGGCTATTGTAAAGGCACATAAAGCTCATATAAATATCTAATCTATTTTTAAATCTTAAGTTCTTATCTTCAGCCAACGGATTCCACAAGTTAATTATATATTATTTGAAATGAAGCTTAGTTTTATTACAGCATGAAGAAAAAAAAAAAAAACAATAAATCCAATAATTTCAGCTCTTCTGGATCCTGGAATCAAACAAGAGAAGATTTACTGTTATGGATAAAAGAAATCTTTCAGAAGTAGGAATATATAGTGTGAGCTACTGCCCGAGCTTACATCTTCCTATACCAAAGTGATAACAATCTAAGAATAAGCAGGATATGAGGGGAGAAGATATGTATACAGACACATATTTGAAATAATCCCAAAAATCAGTAACTATTTTTTTTCTTTCCTTTTATTGTTGTTGCTATTTGTTTTCTAAATGCTCCCCATCTGCTCCTATTCTCTCTCAGCTTGGCCATTAAGCATTTCTTGATTTACTTTGGTTGTCATGGTAGCAGTGAGTCTTAAGCAGGAGTTTGGTGAGAGAAGAGATACCCTGAAAAATATCTCACAGAGAGCATCCTGGCTGTAATGTGCACACCACATTTCAAGACTAAGGACAAGAACAGACAAAATCCTACCAGAGAGGCTGAAACCCTTTGATAATTCTGGAAAAACACACCCTCCCCATTCCTGTTCCCCACCCCTCCCACTTCCCCCTCTGCCACGCACACACAGCTTGCCTTTGGGATTTTTCCATTCATTGGCCACCGCTCAATGCACCAGATTTAGCAGCTTAGCTATGGACAGGAGAAATGATTTGTAGTCATCAATCACCTAGTCACAAACTTACGCATTGTAACTAGGATACTTTTAAGCCTGATCTATAAAGTCTACATTGTGCTAAAAATGAACATTAATTTTCTGTTTAATAATGCTAGTTCTGTTTCTAAACCACGACTTAACTTTTACTTTCAGCCTCTAACACTTAATTTCCTCAATAGATTCTCATAAGGGAATTTGATCTTTGAGAAATAAAACAAAATATTTCCTGCTAATTTACCACAGTATCTTACCTTTTTCTTCCTACCAGTTCCTTATAAAACATTACATAGGAAACCTCTGGGAAATACAAGTGAGCTAATGGTGCTTATCTGGAAATTTTCTCTGAAAACTTTCCAAAATTTTGTCCAGCCTTCCGTGTTATTATAGAATATTTCATCTCCCCCTCTGGTAACCCAATATCTTAAAGTCTGAGGACAGAGAAAGGATGAAATCATAGTGGAAAAAAAAGATGAGGGAGAAACTTGCAGCACTGCTTGAGATTGCTGCATCAGGAATGAGGACCTGAGTTGTAACACAGTCTCTTGACTGGCTACTAATTAGTCGTCAGCAGCAACTGGAGACAGCATACCTCTTTCAAGCACCAGAGAGAAAGCACAAGGAAAAAGGTGGAGGTAAAAGAAAGGGAAAATGTATGGGGTGTCAGAGTAATGTGAATAGTTTCAATGTGTAATATTTTTTAAAAATCTGATAAAAAACTGGTTGCTGAAATTCATGCCATTACATCTTTGTACAAATGAAAATGCTATTTATTTACATCACAATCTAGCCTTTGAAATGTGCGAGGGCTTCTCTGAAAGTAATGCATCCTATTTTATTATGTTGGCCCATGACATTAGAGGCATCGAGCTGACACAGAGGTTGAACCTTCACACCAATATCCCATTACATGTTGCTGCTGCGTGATAGATGGCAGCAGAGGGACAGTCTGACAAAATGGCATCTGACATGGAAGTGTGGATGAAGCAAAGGTGTGTAACTGAATTCCTCCACGTGGAAAAAAATGGCACTCACTGTCATTCATTGATTCTTGCAGATCATTTATGGAGACAAAACAGTGGATTTCAGAACAGTGAGGTGGTGGGTAGTGCATTTCAGCAGAGGCGAAAGCAACGTGAAAGATAAGCAATGTTGCAGATGTCCATGCAGATTTTTATGAGTACAGCATGTAGGCTCCTGTTCATTGCTAGCAAAAATGTACAGCTAATGGTGGTGACTATGCTGATAACAGTGTTTTGTAGCTGAGAACTTGCTCTATCAAATAGTGCTACTGTGCTCTTTGTATCTGTTGTAGCTTCCATGGAAATAAATAGGAGGCATTATTTCCAGAGCAACCCATGTATATTTTCAGTGTTCAGCTGCGTTAGCACCCATGGACCTACACCTACACTGAGCAAGAGGAAATCTGTCCCTCACCTATCCTCTGTAAAGCTGGAAAAACATATAGTTAAAATAATAATTCCATTGATTGTTTTGGGTTGGGTTACAGTCCTCTGTGGATACAAAACTAAATAAAACTCTATGTTTTTTAATATTCGGTTAATCAGAGAAGGAAAACAGGAAAATGGCACAAAGATCAGTATCGTGGGGGCTGGTCTTCTGTCCTTCAGGTAAAAGTCCAGTTGAAATGAAGTTAGTGAAATAACTTACCCCACTTACCGACTTTGTGTCCTGTTCCGTCCAGAAATGAAGTTGCAATGCCTGTAAATCTATGATGTGGTATCAGGAAAACATTCATGACAGCATTTAGAAGAACCCCAGGTAAATTTTATACTTTTACAATAGGCCACAAGGGAGCTATTCCATCTGCAGTCAGAAGGCCCTCAAATCACACCACATGTATCTTTGTCAAAAGGAAGAAAATACTTCTATCTGAAATACCAGTTCCGTCACATAAAAAAGAAGAGTGGAAGTACCAAAACGTCTTAGTTTGAGTGTTCTTTAAAACTCTGCATGTGACAACAATTACAATGTTCTTGTTTCAGAATACAACTGTTCAACTGAATATACTGTGTCGTTTTTTTTAATAAATAATTCCAGAAAGAGATTATTAAAGGATCTCACTAAACAGTCCTAAGCCTTGAGCACTGATTACAATGCACTTTTTTATGCTTCTTAGTGTCTTTGTTGCAATTATTTCTTCTCTTTGCTTGTATTTAGCAAAATCTTCCTACTCTGTCTTAAACAGAGGGCAAGGGCATCGTCGCTGAGATCTCCTGAATGCTTATTTACAGGTCAGCTCTCTGAACTGCAGATGTCCTAGAAAACAAGTGTCTGTGTAGAGCTGAAAGCGCTGTTTTTGACCCAGCAAACCCTAAACAGACTGAGACCTTCCCACCCAAGGTGTTGCTGCTGTCTCTGTCTCACACAGTGCAAGGTGAGATCATAACTGTGTGCTGACCGCTTTGACTGAGAATCCATCTGCACAGCAATATTATTTTTTTCCCCACAATGGTGTGAAATATCTTGGGTTTACTGTATTACTACTCTTGCTTCAGTAGGCTTCTGGCAAGCACTGAAGCACACAAGATCAGTATCTGGGATTTCAGGAGTATTACACAATGAATTTTTAATAAATAAATATTATTATTTTATTGGGTATATAAGAAAGGAAGAAAAATGTAACTGTGGTTTTGCAAGTAATTGTGTATAGAAAAGCGGAAGGGAGGGAATACTGCTTGCACATACAGACCAGAAAAAGTTTCATCTTACAGTTAAACCCAGGCATGCAAACAGCGATTAAGAACTAAAGTTACATACACTATTCACAAATAAAATTAGGATGGGATGTTTGGAAAATTGAAGGTGTTGTCCCACCTCTCAGTGTACAATGTTGCCCAAAATGTTATTGCCAAGGAGGTAAATTTAAAAAGGTAATGCTTTGAATGTTGCTAGATCATCTCATGCAAGCATACTGAAGTCACTGAAGACGCAAACCCAACCAAGATTCATAAGCCCACATGAACTATCCATGTAAAATCAATGGAAAGTTCAGGATGCACTATAAATATTAGAGCACAGGTCTTTTTAGACCTCTGTTCTTCTTTACAACAAACCTTGTTTTGCCTTGTCACACATGCATCAGGAAGTTCAGTAGCGTGGACAGGCAAATAATGTAGATATTAGCAAAAAGTAGACTGAAAAACACGATACTGCACAGTATTTTACTTCTTATATGGACAGGAATCACAGCTTTGCCAAAGTAATAAGATGTACACTCTCTTAAAAATGTGACTGTGCATTGTACAGGGCAGTTGGAAGTGCATATAGAATTGTACTGAATATAATAAAAGCACAGACACATTGCTTGTGGTCCAGAAAAGAGGCCTTTGGCAGTCTGTTTCTTGGTATCAGCAATTGAATTTGAATCCCTCCATCATTTTAAACTGGTGGCTTATGAAAGATTCGAAAAAATACACTGATTTCTTTATATGAAACAGATGCAGCTTAGATTTAAATATCATGTAAAGCAAAACATATCCAAATGATAGCAAATGCAATTGTATCTAACAGACAAGCATGCGATTATTTAGATAAACAGCAAAAAAAAACCCTGGAATTTGCACATTAAGTGGTATCAAGTAAAAATTCAAAACCAGTACTGCTCTCCAGCAAGATTTCAAATTAATAACTGAAAAAAAAAACAATAATTGAAAGTGAGGTCTCAGAGGAATGTGAAAAAACAGACAAGTTAGAGGAAATTGCCATCAATTTAAGTATACCAAAATGCATTTTTCATTTTAAAAAACAATAAAAGATATTATAAGTCGTAAAACACCACTGATCTTCCCTTTGCAGTCTTGGTTTGGATTCTCCCCCATGAAATGGCACATGAAAGATGGTTGGAATTATTCAGCCAAAAAAGGAACATGGTTTTTGTGAGAAATGCTTTGGGTTTTCTGACCGGCTATAATGAATATTCATCGTAGATATGAAACATTTCCAAAATCAGTTCCTGAAAAGAGAGGATGTTGGCCAATGTTGTGATAGACTCTTTTTTTTTTTTTTTTTTGAAAGCGAAGTACCTTAATGAAAGCATTATTATAACAACACTTTAAGAACTTGGGCGTATGGGCAATGTAAGAACAATGAATGACACATTTTTCACTATAAAAATTCATAAAAGATCTTAGTTTGGAAAAAGCCCCCACCCTCTGCTCAAAGTAGAACCAAGTAGATGAAGTTGTTCAGGAAGCCGGTCAGCTGAATTTTAACTGTATCCAATGGTGGAGGTTCTTCAACCACATGACTTCCAGCATTCATGGCCCTGTGGATAGCACAGCAGACTGACACCTGCATCCAGTTCCAGTGGCCTTAGTAAGCTCCTTGTTCCAAGCCTCTCACGTGACACCAGATGATCCCATTTCTCCGTTCGTAAAACTTGAATTACTATCCAAATCTACTGCATAATGCACTCTGAGATGTAGCTTGTATTGTTGCATTAGAAACACTACTTAAACAGCAGTGTGTTTAAAGACACCATTGTTCCAGAATACACATTTTTTAAGTTTCTGGCTTCCTCCATGGGAAGAATGAAGGCAAAGAGGGAAAGACACATTTTACACAAGCCTGTAGAATACTTAGAGCAGTTTCAGTGGCCTCTGCTGGTGTAGGCCTCAGCTACTGGCTCTTTCAACACCTGGCTCCTTTTTCACGGCTGGTTCTGGTGATCTTCAGTATTCAGGCTGAATAGTTCTCAGTCAATACTGACTTGCTCTTTCTGTTATGTTCTCAGTATTTCACTTAGAGTGTGTGTTCATTTTGGTCACTTTATTCTCATACTTTATATTGAAATCATCCTTTTTGAAAAGGATTATTCTCATGAGAAGCAGTAAAGACTCAATCTCCTATCAGTATGAATGACTTATGCCTAGAAGTTCACAAGATAACTCCTGCTGTGGATGATAGAACCACTTGCTAGTAATTCTAATTCTGCTCTGACAAAGAAGTTCATACAGAATATATCCACATGGAGTATTAGGTGTATTCTTCCTCCTGTCAAAACTATTTAGCATCTGCAAGCAAAAATCCCTAAATTTTCTTTCTGCAACTTTTGCTTCTGCTTGGATTTTTAAGACACTTCCTTGAATTTCTCTGTCTTGTATTGGTTCCTTTCCAGATGCATTTGAATTAGCATGAATTTTCAACACGATGAGATGGGATTTAGACAGCACAGCGACGAATAGGAGTAAATTGAGTTTAGTTTGCCTGTCACAAATGTACCTCATTTCAAAGAATAGCACCTCGTGGGACAAGTTGCCCATCACCAAATACTGTTTAACTGTGATCTCAGAAATCACAGAGCTTTCAGATAAGGAGTGCTACCACTTTCGAAGTTATGTCACCATCCTTGTGCGTGGCTTTTTTTTCTCAGATACCATAACCCCAGCAGGGCCAGGGCAACTTGAACGATGACATTCCAGGTTAATGTCTAAAATTAAGGATTTCTCCAAAATGAGGCAGAAGAATGATACAGTGTTTAAAAACACCAGGAGTGGGACCATAGGGCTGCTCCTTTGCCATCTCTTCCTCAGAGATCTCGAAGAAGCCCAGTGCACCTTCACTTTCTGACCTTTGACACGCCAATGATAAACTGCCTCTATCTCGGTGCTGTGAGGCTTAGCACTGGGCCTCAAAACACTGTGATGGCCTTTCATTTGTAAGGACTGTAAAACTGCACGGCTGCATGTGAATGATTTATTAAGATTGTACCCTGGATGTTGCCCCCCCCGGATACTACTTTGGCATTGCACACGCTCTTACATCTCTTCATGAAGAGAGACCACAGTGATAGCCATGGCTGGCTCTGCACTCAGGGCCTGTGAAGCAGCCACAGCCCCTAGGAGTGACGGAGGCACAGAGGTGCAGCTCACCGCCCTCAGTCCCGGCAGCGAAGCCCCGAGAGGAACGCGATGTCGCTGCTGATGGGGCGAATGGCCGCGAGGTGCCTGGGCCGGGCGGGCCGCTCGCACCTAGGCCCGGCGGGGCTTTCCTGACCCGCACACGGCGAGGTACTTTCCCCGCCGCTTAACCTTTGCGTTACTCCCACTTCGCCCCATGGGGCGGAAACTCCGAGCAGAACTCGGGGAGGACGAGAGGAGCGACCAAGGAGAGGCCGAGTGGCCGTTCCCGAGGCGTGGGTAAGAGTTGCCCGCTGCCGGCGCGCTCCGGCGGGAGCACAGCTCACAGCTCGCCGCACCCCGCTCCCCGCTCCCGGCCTGCGCCCGCCTCCCCGCGTCGGCGGGGCGGCTACGAACGACTGAGCCGCGGCCGAACAAAGCGGCGCGGGCGCAGTCACTTCAGCGCCCCGCCTCCGCCCGCCCCCACTCCGAACCTGCCCCGCTGCCGTCTCCTAGCAACGGGGGGACCCGCGCGCCCGACGCGCACCGACGGCGCCCCGGGCTGCGGCAGAGCGGCACTGCGCCCGCTGCTCCCCCGCCCCGCGGCGGGTGCTGACGGCGGCTCCGGCCGGGGCTGTGGACGGCGGCGGGCGGCGGCCACCTGGCGGGGGGTGCGCGGCGGGGGCGGGCGGGGGGCGGGCGTTTCCTTGAGGGAGGTGCGGGGCGGGCGGCCGCGCTCCCGCCGCTCGGCCCCGCGCGGTGCCCGGTGCCTCCTCCCCGCGGCCGGACGAAGCGGGCGGCCGGGCGCCCTTTGCGCGCCGGGCTGGAGGCAGATGGAGGCGGCCGCTCTCCGCGTACGCCCGGGGCCCCGCCGCCGCCGCCGCCGCCGGGAGGGAGCCGCCCTCGGCGGAGCACGGCGGCGCGGCGGGCGCTGCCCCTGAGATGCGGCGCTCCGCGCCCGCCCCGCCGCCTCCCCGCGCCCTACCTGTGCCGGGCCCGCCGCCGCCCCTCCCCCGGCCCCGCCGCCGCCGCCGCCGCCGCCCCCGCGGGGGCCGGGACTGAGCGCGCCGCGCCGCCGAGCCGCGGCCCCGAGGAGAGGGCGAGGGAGCGGCAACGGGAGCGGCGCCGCATGATGTGGGTGCCGCTGCTGGCGTGCCTCACCGCGGGGATCGTCTCCGTGCCCAAGTGCCAGCGCGGCCCCGGGGCCCTCCTCGGGGCGGTCCGGCTGCTGGCGGCCGTGCCCGGACTCTGCCAGCGCCGTAAGTTGCCGAGCTGCTCGTCGTGCCCTGCCCGAGCGGGACGGCCGCTGTGGGGCCCTGGAGGGGATGGCCGGGCGGCCGCGGGCAGGTGGGGCGGTGGGTACCTATGGCGGGGTGTGGGGGGACGGGATCGGAGCGGTCGCAGCTCGCGTCCGGCTCTGTGGGAGTTGCCGGCACGGCCCGGCTGCGGGGAGCCGGGAGGCTGGGGGCAACCGGGAGGCGGCGGGGCTGCGGGCCCGGGGCGGGTAGGTGGTCTGACACCAAGCGCTCGGTCTGACAGCTCGGGCTGAAAAATGGGCGTGCAGTTCAGGGATACTGTTTTCCTCCAGTCGGTGCGCGCTGACAGTCCGCTGGCACCAGCGGTGCTGCGGGCCGTGGAGGCTCAGGTAAGAGTGGGGGGGACGCTTGGAGTTGCAGGAGGGCTTCTCGAAGCTCTGCCGTCAGATTAGGCCGAGGAGTCTGTGCAGATGCACCTCCTGTGTCAGGCAGGTCTCAGGTTAGTCCGGTGTTTCTCCAAGGATCCTGCTCCACCAACAGGGAATGAGAGGCAGATCAAGTTGACAACCACCTTCCCTTTCTTTCCTTTCCCTTTGTGGAGTGAATGCATATTCCATGCTTAAGCCTGGAGTTAATTTAAAATACTAACTTGTAACCTTTCAAAATAAGATTTGTACTGGGAACAATGCATTAGTCTTAAGTTCCTCCCTACATATGTGACAAATTCATGCCTAATTCAGTGGGATTTGCCCAGTGCTTTTAAAAACAATGGAATAATTTGTTAAGTTTCACAGAATAATTTATTTCGCTCTTTTGGCTTCATAGTTTGAGCTCAAAACCAAACTAAATTTCAATAGGAAAAATAAAATATAATATTATTAAATATCTTATGAAACATGACAGCTTCATCCAGCATTCCAGATTCTTTTCTGTGCAGTGTAATTGAGTTTAAAGTCTAATTGAAACTTTATGGAGAGGAGAGCTCTGTGCCTTAGAGCAGTGGTGTGCTTGCTCCTGGGTGCACAACAATGCAAATAAGGCATGAGAACAGCATGACATAGGTGAAGACTGTGCGTGGGGCTTTTGCTCCACAAGATGCTTGTTTCCTTTGTTATGCTTGACAGTGGAAATGCACATGGGTGGTAAGTTGTGGGTTACTTGTTTATTGTGACAACAGCTACCAGGTCCGGCAGCCTGCAGCTCTGATAGATCTTGCTCTCTTCCTCTGTATTTGAAACTTCTGCTAATTCGTGAAAGCTGAAAGTCGCGCTGAATTCTTCCTTTCATGCTTAATCACTTTATAGTCTAACCAAGAAGAGCTTTTTGTTTTTCCTCAAGTGAACACGTAAATGGTAGAGGTTTGGAGGCGTATTGTTATTATTTAATTTATTGCCTTGTCCATTTTACTTTTGGCTGCGTTAGCTCTCTGCACCAGCGCAGCACCACCTGAATTCCTTGAACTTCTGCAGGCTGCTGTTAGCGAAGCGCTGGGCAGCAGCTCCATGTACAGCTATTTGGCAGCGCAGCTTCGTTGAAGCAGCCACTACTCCATGCTTCTGCCTTGACAGCACTGGGCATGGAGAAGAGCATCACACTGTTCCCGTGCCATCAGAGAGTTCAGATTATTTATGTGCACATTTGGCAGAATTTCTTGCACCGAATCTCCAGTTCTAAAAGGAACTGGAATGAATATGAGACATTCATGGGACTGAAACGTATTCTTTCTTGTTGAAGCATTTCTTGCTCTTCTAATTGAAAAATGTACAGTTTTGTGCTACCTGAAGTATTTGTTCTGCGAAGTACAGTTTGAGATGTAAGTTACTGCTTGGGTGTAAGTAGAGACGGAGCGTGGCCCCCAGTTTGCTGCTAAGAGGAGTGCAGAAGGAAATCTCCCAACGCTATAAATTGCAAGTCCCAAATTAAAGGTTCTGTAAGCTCAGATAAAAGGTTAGTGTTGTTCCCTTCCACAAAGGGTCCCTTGTTCGCTAAGTCTTACCGAAGGGAATTTACAGTTCACTAAGCCAACTAAAACAAGTACCTGACATAAGAATGGAACTAATTCAAAATTAAATTTGTGTTGTAGTGATTTACACAGATCTCATATTTATTAGAGGACACTAAAAACCGACGAACTCCTAAAGAACTAAATCAGCAAAGTGAATAGAAGCTGAATTCTACAGCGAGAGCATGTGTGTGCATTGTGTTAATTGGTTGTATAACTACTCCACTTACGTGCAGACAGAGTCTGCTCACTTGGCTCTTTCAGAAGCTAACCTCATGCAAGTCTTGCATCTGCTATATTACCGTATAGAGTGCATAGGGCTAAAATGCTGTAGAATGACTGATTAGTCCAGGTTAACAGAGGACTTTGGCTAAAATCCCAGCATTCTCTCAAAAAAAAAGCAGTTTTTACATACATTAAAACTTGAATACTAAGATGCTTGATGCTTTCAAAACTATCTGGGTTAGTCATTCCTCCGTGAAACTCACGTAAGCGGTGCTTACATGTGATGTGCGCCCAGAGATTGGATGGCATGGCAATCTTTGTCCTCAATTAAAGAACTGAGAAACAGTCACATGACAATTCTTTTGCGCAGTCATGATTGATGAATCTCATGACATTTTGAAAGTTGCCATTTTCAGTCTTCCTTGTAGTATCTTTTGGAAAGACCATCTGGGGTTTTGGGGAAAGCAGAAGATCTGTGATGATAGCAGGGACAACTGTTAATTGATTTATCCAAATAGCATGACTTCTGATGCCAAACATAATCCATTACTGTTCTCTCATCTGGTTCTTTGGTAGTTTGCCAGCCTTGACACATCAGATTCTCGTGTGTGTTCCTTCTAGTCATAAAGTTTCATAAATCATTACTGTATCACTTCTCAATGAAGTAGAAAAAGCCATTCAAACCACACATGAAAGAACTGTTTCTGAGGAGGTGGTCAGGAAATGTCCTCCACCTCCACCCCCCCAAACAAACAAACAAACAAACAAAAAATCTGAAATAAATTATATGTCTTGGTAGCTTTAACCATGTGTCTGTCTGTTGATTTCTCTTCTGTGCCCTTTTCTATTTAGGGGCTCAGTGAAAGCTGTATTGTATGGGGTACTCAGCATTGAGACAGTTCTGTTTTTCCTAAGTCTTAAAGCAATCCAAGGAGAAGAGAAAACCCATTTTAAATTTCCTGAGCCTGTGTGGGTGATCTGCTCCCTAAGGTTATAAGATCATTTTTGGCAGTAGATTGCGCTTCTGATGAATAGCGAGGAGGAGGTTTACTTACCTGCATGTTGCCTAAGAGGCATATTATGCCAACGGTATGCATAAATGTACTTTGTAGTTTGCACAGTTCTCACCACTTGTTGCAATTTCATATATTTCTTTGTTTTTTTTTTATGCAGTAGTTATTTTATGTTTGTTTTTTTTTTTTTTTGCAAGTTGAATGAAATGATGGTTGCACGTATAGCATTTACAGTGTTTCTGTGCTTCACATGCTTGAGATGGTGTGATAGTGGGAAAAGAAAGGAGATGGACAGTTTACTAAGTTTACTAGAGGAGCAATAAGTATACTCTTGGTGCACCAGGAAGGTTGGGTTATTATGTCATTATGGACACATTATCACTGAAGGAAGTAGGGAAGGTAGCTTAAAGATTGCATGCAGCAGGAATGCTGTTCATAACAATTTGAAGAGGCAGTAGCTTCTTTTGTCCATGAGCTTTCAAGGGCTGGAGCTGCAATAACACCAGAGCAGGTAGGAATTTCACTTCATTAATCAAGAGGCCTGGATGAATAAATTTGATTTTCCATTAATGTACAATTTGAGTTTGATTTATCTCTTCAGAGCATCAGTAGAATGTTAGAATGTGAGCTTTATGAAAACCTAAGGAAATCTCCATCAAATAAACCCTCATCTGTTTAGATGTTTGACATACATAAACAGGACATAAAAACGTAGTGCTTCACCATATGCTTCACTCACTGCAGGTAGTATTTTTCAAGTTCCTGGAAAGAACTTAGTCATAAAATAAGACATCAAGGAACTTTTCATGTGAATGACTCCTGACGTCAAAACCACATCAATTCTAGGTGTTAGTGTAGACCAGCAGAGTTACCAAGCTAAGACAACTTCAGAACTGGGAAAGAAAACAGAAAAACAAAAAACAAAAAGCAATGAGATGTACATATTAATTGGGTCTTGGAGTTGGGATAATTAGTATTGCTGATCTACAATAGAAGTTATAAGATACCATATTTAAAAATTGCATAAATTACATTGAGTTCTTAGTAGAAGCTAGAGATTTCATATCTTTGCAACAGATCCACAGTAAGAAACACTA
Organism: Gallus gallus; assembly: GCF_016699485.2. Lineage (NCBI taxonomy): Eukaryota > Metazoa > Chordata > Aves > Galliformes > Phasianidae > Gallus > Gallus gallus. Next base: position 29,894,094 of record NC_052533.1, read on the forward strand.
ACTTTGTTGAACAAATAAAGTATTTGCTGTATACATGAGCTGCTCTTTTTTTAATGACCAATATGCATCTAAAAATCCTATAGCAAAAACAAGTTTTTTTAGCTATCAGGATAGGTGTATCTCATTGATTTAATGAGCTCTATCAGGAAGAACAAACAATGCCTTTGTTTTCAGTGTGCTCGGTGTTCTTAAAATATATTAATGACACTGAAATTGTTATGTTTTCAGGAATTATATATGTGAACTCTACTTCCTCTGTAGCTGGTAGTAGAGACATTTTGGTATGAAGATAGTTCCTTTCTGTTAATACACTGTCTAACCGGTGGAAAAGATGTAATACTTCTTTTTGATCTGCTTAAATAGGCATAACTTTTCATGAACAAAATAGGAGATGGTCTGTTATTCTTCTCTAGTCACTTGAACTTCATTAAGGAATAATATATATTTATATGTAGTGTGGCTTATATAAATGGACTTAGGCTATTTAGTTTTGGGGAAGGAAATAGGGCTCTAATGAATTCTGTTTGCTGTAACGGAACCTTCCTTCAAGAAGAGGAGTCAGCCTCTTGCCAGCCATTCAGGATTCCCTCTTGTTCTGGTGGCAAAACAAGAATAACCCCTTTAGCAAAATGTGTTTCAAGATGATATGAATTTACAACATTAGAAAGCTGCTAAAAAGGTAACTTCTCACTGAGTCTGTTTTCCTAAACTCAGAAGTTTGCAAAGTCTATAATTGACTCTTTTTCTTCATATGCTTTCCATGACTTCACTGTCATATGCCTGCAGTAATTTCAGCCTGCTATTAACTGTGATGACAGTAATGAGTCTGAAGTATTTATATGGATTTGAACTGTAATTATTGGAAGAGGAAAATTCTGTAGCTTCAGGCAGGTGGAATAATGCTCCTGGGTGCTGGATTTTTATTTTTCCTAAGGGCTCTTCTCTGCCCAGTGACTTGGAAGTTGTTAGCAGCCCTATGTTATTGAGTTCCAATCTTAAGAACTTCAGTATTTTTGGTATTTTGCTGTTGTTGTAGCTGTGTTATGAATAGAACTGCATGATGTATGGTGGCATCTCAAAAGTCATCCAAATCTGATTAAACCAGTGACTCCTCTCTCCAAAACAAATTCCCTTCCTTCTCGGTGTTGAAGCGAGTGAGGCATAGTGAATTCCTCTTGCTGTGCTGTAATTAAGAATATGATTTATGTCTACTTCATCTCCGCAGGGTGACAGGTTAGTTCTGTGCTGAAGACAACTTGTTTCTTTGAGATGGGAGGTTCTTGCTGGACATCTGGAAATTAAATGCAGTAAGATTCCTGTCTCCTTGTACAAACAGGACTCCCAGGAAATAAAAAACTTGAGACAACTTTCATTCTGGCATGAATGGTGTAAAATGATCTAAATAAAACTAATGACATAAGCAAGCAAGCTCTTCCAATCTAAGCAAAACTTTGAATTGCATTTTGCTGTCAAAACTGTTGTGGTGTGAGTTCAGAGCATGAAATAAATAACTACCTGTTTGAAATCACAAAGCTGCATGGTTGAAGGCTGTCCCTTACAGAGCATTTAAACTGCACCTGCAAGGCATTCACAGATGTGAGTACTTACTTGCAGAACCACAAGCAGAAGCTTGCAATCAAACAGTGTATGTGCACCAGTAGTTAGAGTTAGTATGCAAGTCTGCACATTTTACAGCCTGAAGTCATATTTTATGTAGTCTTTACCCACAAATTATAAAAACCTAACAGGCTTATTATGTAAGCCTAAAATGGAGATTGGCCACTGCTTGTTCCTAGACAGGTATGCTATGCTATTTTCTTTTTTTTCTTCTTTTTTTTTTTTTTCCTTTTCTTTTTTTTAGTGTTTGTGAACAACATGTGTGTCTCCTGTTTCAGAAAGTTAGTTTCTCGTTATTCATTTAAAAGATTTTTGTCTTCCTCCGGTTTTTGTGTTTATATTTGGAAAAGCACTGCAGTTTAACTTGTCTTTGAAGGACTCATACTTCAGCTGTTTATCATCAAACTGTATCTTGAGTGTCTTGTGCTGTGTTATCACAGTTATTTGAAATAAGACAACGGTTTCTGCATTTAAAGAGAATAGAAGTAACAAAAAAATAATTTAAAAGAAAATCCCAGAAAGTTTTTACTACATTCCATTGTTCTCATGTCCAATGACTACATTTGAAGACTCAAAACTATTGAAAAGAAAATTAGTGAAATAACAAAGAGCTAACACATTGTATTCCAGAAGGCAATAACATTTTTAAATACCCCTGCTGAATATATCTTCCTCCAGAAGTTGGAATCCTCCAGAAGATGGGCATCCTGCACTACGAGACCACAAGAGAGGTGGTTACCCTCTTTGATACTAGTCTTTAATTTCATATTCTTGAGTTTTTCTAACTGTGAGTGTAATCTGTGTAATTCATGCTCAGTGCTTTAACCTTGGCTTGTCTTCTTTTTATACTAATACACACAGTTATTTGAGTTTATATGCAAGCACATTTTGAATTGAGGCTTTTGTTTTGTTTTAGGATAAACTTCTATAAAGCATAATTTGGTTATCATTTTGTTCTCAGCATTGAGGGTCCTGTTCCTGTAGATATTCAGCTTTGAGGATTACAGTCTGCAGTATGAAATAAACTTGTCCCAGTCCATAATATATACACATAACAAGTCAGTAGAGTGAGTTATTTGAATTGCTGTGGACTAAGAACCAGTGAATCAGACTGTGGTGATACGCCTTGTGAAGAAATAGCTCTGAGCTATTCTATGTTGCTGATGTGCTACTTGCCAGTCATGCTTGCTAACACAGAAGCTGTGCAATCAGCCCTGAGGTCCAGCAGCAGCAATTCCAGGCTTTGTGAGAGCAGCATGGCTGTGTCCAAGCTGGCCAACTCCTAGGGAGATCCTAGCATCTGGAAATGACGAGACTATAATGATTCCCATGTCCATGTTCTGTCCTTGAAAACAGGGGAATTAGCACAGCTCCATGCATTCTGAAGTTCCCTTTAAATCAAAGGATTTAATTAAAAAAAAAAAAATTAAATCTTCTGCTTCCATATGCTCTATATTTTTACTGGTGCAAAACTGTGCAAACAGGGCTATCACACGTGTGCCATAAAAGCTAATGGCTGTTGGAAACAAGTCCCTTCTAATGGTATAATCAGAGTAAATAGTCCTGTGTGTTTTTACTTGCCAGAAACAGAAGAGATTGGCTTCGGAAACTAAATAGTCTTTGACTCATTGTTTGCAGGCACGGGTTGCATCAACAAAATTTAACCATCTCCTATAAAAGCAGGAAGTTTCATGGAAAGGAGAGGCGGCAAGTAGAATTGGACAAGAAACAAAAACTGTGTGTTATGAAAAATTTCAAGGTTACAGTCCTTGTTTTCATTCTGTATTGTGGCTTGGGAACAAAGTTGAGCGGGAGTACTCAGTAGCGGTCTCCCACATTCAAGGTCATGTTTGAGGCTGCAATTTGATGTTGTGTTTGCGAGCCCCAACTGCTACACCAGCAGCTATTTTTGTAGCACCTTTTCTGAAGCACTATGTGCTGCTTTCTGACAAAAAGAAGAAATTCTCAATGAGATCTATGCATTACTCTCAAAAACTAGAGCCTGTATGAGTCTGTATGAGGTTGCTGTTCTCAAAGTTTCCTTTTGAATCTTGTGCAATATTCACATCATCAAATCTCCCAGAGATGAGGCTAAGGAAGCTGCATGTAGGCACAGGGAGGTGTCAGGAGTATCTCCTTGAAGCCTTGCCTCATTCCTTAATTCTGGAAGCGTGCACACGCCGTACATACATGCTGGAAAACTCCATCCCATGTGCCAGCACACAGCATTCAACACCAGCACATCCAGCTTCCACGTTACATAGCCTGGCCTTTGCCACAGTGTCCTCCTTTTCTGCCAGAACTTTCCTAACACTGTAGTTTAGGGTCTCTCCCTTTTCCTCATCTCCCTTTGCTTTATTCAGCTGATACCCAGCATCATTTCTCCCAAGTGGCATCATTCACAGCTTGCAGTGTGCATAAACGGAAGGTCTTGGGTTTGTCTCTGCACAGTTTGCACAGGCATGAACTGTAGTGTGTAAGGCAGACTGCTGCATTACTTGACATTCTGGTGGCCCTTTAAATCATTGTTGTGATTTTGAGTAAAATCCTTCATGCTCATAGAGTAATGTGTTCTTGTGGTAATGTGGAGTAAGTGAGGAAGTCCAGGACTGTCCCGGGCAGTTGGAAGAATAAGGAGTGGGAACCCATAGTGGCCACCAGCACTCACTCACTAGTGATGCCTAGATGTGTATGTGTACTTCTTATTTATGTGTCATTTTTATCTCTTATCTTTATAACTACATCATGGTTTTATCTTTCAGGGTATTCTGCTTTTCTTTATCATTTTATTATTATTATTATTTAATGACTAGTAAAAAAAGAATGGCAAAGGTGACGGGTTTTTTGTTGTTGTTGCTTGATTGGTTGTGTAATGGAAAGGTGTTTTTATTCACTTGCCATGTTTACAGAAGTATATTTCCAGGGCTTAGGATTTAATAGGTAGGAGTTGGTTTCTTCTCTTCAGGTAACTAGCAAAAGGCCAAGAGGGAATGACCTGAAGTTGCACCAAGGGAGGTTCATGTTGGATATGAGGAAAAAATTCTCCTTCAGAAGAGTGGTGGTGCACTGGAACAGGCTGCCTAGGGAGGTGGTGGAATCACTATCCCTGGAGGTGTTCAAGAGACATCTAGATGTTGTACTAACAAACATGCTTTAGTGGTGGTAGGTGGATGGTTGGACTAGGTGATCATGGAGGTCTTTTCCAACCTAATGATTCTGTGATTCTATGGTTCTGCAAACAGCGCCAGTCATGTTTTGCACCTTTCTTTTGCTCACCTCATTTTTCTTAGAAAATACACATCTCATATACCCAGGTTTTGTATCTGGGCTCCTTTGCTGCTTCTCACGCTGGTGAAATGTTTTCAAATCTGTACAGCTTAGTTCTTGTTTAAACAAAACAGAAGAGTAGAAAGCAGAAAAGTTGTCTGGTAATTTTGTACAAGTAATCTTAGGAATTTATTCTGAATCATAATAGATTACAATTTTCAAACTGAAGTATTTTTTGGATGAGGGAGAGGACCTCCTATTCAGAGGAATACCTTGTTACCCTCTTGGGAAAACTCAGTGAAAAAGCATGCTTTTGAAGCATGGCATTGTCCACCAGGGATAAAGAGACTGCTTATTGCTTGCTTGGAAAAAAGGGGGATGAAGCCCTAATTCCAGGATTAGGTTTTAGGATTGGCGGTTAAAGCACAGCCTCTCATTTTTTCCTTGTAATCTGAGTAAGAAAGTGTCAGACACAATAATCCTGGAAAAAATTCCCACTGTAACATTTTTACAGTGCTTTTCATTGTATCTGCGCGTTCAGCCAAAGTGCATGGAGACGCTGCATATTAGATGGGGCAGCTCCTGGCTGCCCGGTGAAGGAGTTGCCCTGTGCAGCTCCCGAGGAAGAGCAGAAAGGTGGAGGTGGTTGCAGTGTGCTGTGTGAGCTGCAGCATCCCTCAGAAACGAGGCTCCGTGCTGGTTGCTTGAAGGCACATTATCAGAAGAATGGGCAGACAGGCTGACTGCTGACATAGAACAAGATTGGATGCTGATTTTAAGAGGAAAAAATGCATAGACAAGATAACGTTGTATCTTACCTTAAGGGGTGCTCAGCAGTCTGAGGACCATGATCAGGGAGTATAAACTGCTAGTTATGTTTTGGCTTTCTGTTCTAAGAACCCAAAGAGTGCGCATTCCAAAAACAGCATAAACGTGCAACTACAGCAAAGTCAATACACATCTCAATTTCTGGATGTACATGAACAACATGCTGGCTGTTGGAAAACCTGTTTAGCATTCACTCCAACCCTAGAACACATTATTATTATTATTCCTACTCTCTGATAAATGCTCTGATCATGATAAAGTTATTTACATAATATGGAGGCAGGATTTGATTATAACATAGATGATCCTTGTCTAGTCTTGATCCCACTTGTTGCTTAAGTTTAGGCTTGTCCTACCTGTGCTTGGTAGCTGGAGCACAGTTGAATGATGTGGGGGAGGCTATAAAAGAGCAGGTTAACCTCCAACGCTCATTTTTTATTATATGCATATGCCTGTGCAGTTCCCAGCACAAAGGTTGGCCCTTGTTGAAAATAGCTTTTGGCATACATCAGTTCCAGTGAAGCCAGTAGAAACTTGCCCTTAGCTTTGGCTGAACAGTAACTCAGTCTTGTCTGGACTCTGTTTTTGGTGAAGTGGCAGGAAAAATCTCAGTTCTTTGTTGAGCCAACTCATATAAAAATGTTTCTTGCTCTAGCATGTGATTTTTAAAATAAACTGAGAAGTTTATACTGATTAGTTAAGGTTTTGGAGTACATTTATAACCAAATAATAAATATTTGGTGAATGAAAGCATTTCCATAGATGTTACTGCTATAAGGGACTGCATACTTGGGAACTACAGTAGTGATGTAGCCAGAATGTGTCTCAGGCACTAATAAACCTTTTTCAAGTTTCTCTTTATTCCAAAAAAATCATTTTTTTGAGCCAAGGGCACCAAGCCTGTCAATTGCCAATGCGTGACTTCATGTTGCAAAAATGGAGCTCTGAGTCTGGAGAGTTATCTGCAGACAGATTTGCATCCAGCAGTACTGTGTACCTCATTTGGTAAAGCATTTCATCTTCCTTGATCACCCTGAAAACCCCCATTGGATTTTGAGATCTTTTCTTCTCACTTAGCAGTTCAGAATGACACAAAGGAAACCAACCTTTTAACAGTTTGGCTATATTTACAAACTAAATCAGACTTCAGTAGATTCAGTGCACTGAATCTCATACAGACTCATACAGATAAAAAAGATTTAGCACCAGACTACACCAAAAAAAAATCTGTGACAATTATATTTCAGCCTGTTTTTCAATGGAAATACTATAGCTGTTCCAGTCATAGACACTTCTTAGTGTGTGCACATTACAGTAAGACATGAATGTCTTGCTACATCGTCATCAGTCTTCAGAAGTGTGAGAATTTGTGAGAATACATTGTCTGTGTTATGCAAATGGGATTATATGTTTTAAGATCAGAAATTATTATAGGGAATGAGTTAAGTCAAAGTTGGTTTACTCAAGTTGGTTTACTTTGGCTTACTGGGTGTGATGACCAGGAGTTGATTTGTCTTAGTCGTCTTTTTAGCTAAATACAGAGGTCTCTCACTTTGTTTCTGTCAACAGTTTATTAGAACAGTTCTTTCTCCTAGGGTGGCTATTGATTGGTTGGTAGCCTCAAAGTTCATGGCATTATCTCCCCATTCTGCCCCATCCTACTTTTTAGCCACCACTGTGCTGAAAATCAGCAGTTCCTGTCTTTTCTTGTCACTTCTACTGAATCCATCTTTCTCTTTCACTTGGAATTCAGCTGAAGATGGAAGTGATGCTTCTGACTCAAGAACAATTACATTCACGTTAGTTGTACTCCTTCAGCAACTCTTCACCTGGACTTTGTGCTTAGTTGTGGCTAGGAGCAGGTCGGTGTTAAGCTCCACAGCTCTGTGAATGTCTGCACCAACCTGGGATCCTACTATCGCTCTGCCCGATGGCTGCAGTAACTCTTTCATGGGCTCCATTTCTGCTCTTTCTGACCCCAGCACAGTACTGTCACCATCTTACACATGCAGAGAAGTTTTCTTGCATCAGTGCCGAATGAGCTTTCTTTCATACCCCGTCCAAATAAAACTCGCTGTGTCTGTTTCGACAACCAGCAAAAACCTTTTGGATTTTGTCTTGACCTTTTCTCTCTCCTTAGCATCCCTCCTACATTTATCCCTGCCCACCTCTTTTTAAATATTATTTTTCTTTTCCAGTACCTTCCTAGGCTCCTTGTCTTTTTATTTTCTTTGTTTATTTGTTTTGTTGTTTTTTTTTTTATCACATCTGTAATTATTTTTCTTCCTTTCATACGCATTTCTTGCATTGAATGCATGGCATAAATTTTAAACATCAGTTTATATGAAATATTGATCTGACCTTTGAAATCAATGGAACTGCTCCAAGCCTGTTATCAGTGTAATGTTGCAATTCTGCTTTATTAAGCTTTTCTGTCTTGTTAATACTTATGGTGATGCATATGTTGCTGATGGCAATAATGTGCAAGCTATGATTAGTTTCCTGAATCATCTGTTATTCAGAGCGCCAGCTCAGTAGGGAATCTCATCTTTGGATCCATAGCTGAAATTGGTTAAAGAAAGATCTAAAATAAAGGAATTTTAGTAAATGTGTTCCTAATGCTGCCTTTCACTATGAGAAGTTGCTCTCACTGCTCTAAAAAGTAAGATGGTTTGCATTGTGGCATGTTGGAAAGAAGTAACCTGAGACAGCACTTGGTCACAACTTTGGATGACAAGCTTTTTTCCAGCTGCTTTGATGTAGTGATATGCCTTTTATCATAGCGGATCAGTCAAAAGATGTAGACTTTCCAGTATGTAGTAATTCATTTTATTTTGTTTTCAGCATGTTGTATAGCCATATGGTAATCCATGCTGAATGTGTTACTGAGCAGTGGAGTGGCACCATGCTGCTGTGCTCTGACAGGTCATATCCTGCACCTTCCTCGTGATTGTTGTTAGGCCAATTCTTTCTCACACAAAAGAAAAGGACATCTCCTCTTCTCAGTTCTGGCTGCTAGAGTTTCATAACGGAGACACAAAAATACTAGTAGCATAAGCAGTGATCTGTAAAGCACAGGTGTAAAGAGGGTATGAAGGGCTTCACTCATAGACCTGCTGTAGGCACAGCTTTTTGCTGTTGGCAGTGCAGTATTATGTCTTCAGTCTGTGACACACTGCATTGGATAAGTTTGTGTTGGCTTCTGCAAAGAAAGAAAGAAGAAATCTGCCTCTTCTGGGAAACTATTCATTCCAGAATATGTAGGGGGGAGATATTAGAGAAGGTGAGAAAATATTTTGGGTTCCACGAAGAGTGAATAATGAATAACTCAGACAAGTGTAAATAGCTTAAGATGAAAACGTCTACAAAGAGATAAGCTACCTGGTAAACATGTTTCATTGGGCAGTAAATCAGCAAAGTATGTGCCAAAGATAGATTTTCACTTCAAAATTATTTTATGTTAGGATTTTAAAAATTTGGCCTTGAGAATGAATTTTATACCATATGTACATACAGTTCTAAACTGTAGATACCAAAAATGCTGTAAGCTCAGCAGGCTGCTTTTGTTCTGTTTTACTTCTGTTTGGATACGTTGTCATCATTCTTAATCTGGTGAAGCAATTCTTGAAATCTTGGTTTGAAATTAGGTATTTTACAATTCCCCCATACCTTCATAAATCATTAAATGTTTGGTTTTGTATTTCATTGCAGCGGAAAACAGATGTGCCACTTCAAATGCAGTAACATGTACAAAGTGTCTTGCTCTGGGTCCAGAGTGTGGATGGTGTGCTCAGGAGGTATGGCATTTTGCTTACTTATTTTTTACTTTAAATCTTAGCTGCTCATGATCTTTATAAAGATAAAAGACTTCTAAACTGTGAAAATTATAGTGAGAAATAGAAGGAAAATCTTTAAATGTGCTCTGGACACAGCACCTGAGAAATCATGTGAAATATATTTTGTTTCCAAAGGAGAAAATACAATCTTTTATTTGGAAAATTGCAGTAATTTTAAATAAAGTGAGAACTTTTTAATGTGTTCCATCTGCTTTGTAGACAGGTTTGGCAGGTTTATAATAACTTTCAGAGTTCAGCCGTTTTTGGCATCAAAATTAAAATTACTTATCAGTAATTTGTATTAAATCCTCATATATCAGAGCAAGTCTATACATATGCATCTATTGTATTTAGCAAGAGGTTTTACTAACTGTGGAGTTAGCTTTGACTTCACCACATCTTATGCCCCCTGTCACAAGTGGAAAAAATGATGCTTTTCTATTTTGACATCTGAAACTATTGGTTCTGAGACTCGTCATAGAAGATGAATCTCAGATAGGAAGAATTAAGCTGAAATTGGTATTGCTTTGACAACTGTGAGAATATGGGTTTTTTTCTGTTTTTGTTTGAGGGAAAAAAAAATGTTTATGTGATTTCAAGTAATGTTGGATTATTTAAGCAGTTCGGAGGAACGCGGTTTTTAAGAACGTCACTGAGTACTGCAAGCTAATATGCTCTTCAAGGTCATATGCAAATCATTTCTTGTAGCTTACAGGTTAGCAGAAAGGGAAATAAATTCCTTGGGAGTGCATAGAAGAGATAAAGAGCATAAAGCACTAGCATAACTTTATCTGAGATACATTGTCTTAGAATGGTTAACTTAGTCTGAAACCAGTGTAAATAATGCAATGACGAATAGAGGCAGGGAGAACTTGTTGTCCGTGAGTTCTAAGGCATATGTACATGGCACAATGGCTTACAATGTGAAGTGGTCCCTTATTTTCACATGATGTCATTACTTACAGAAGTAGTGCTTCTTAGACTTCTAGTGCTATGGAATTGTAGAAGGTTTCTTTAAAACAGATGCTCAGAACTGACTGGGTTTGACTTCTGCTCTGCTTCTTGTGCCTCACTTCTCATGTCATTCCTAAGAGCTTTCCTGGACAGCAGGGGTTTCTCAAACCTCTTTACATCGTGCTTTGACAGTCAGTTCACCTATGCATCATCCGAGTTTGTGGAATGGCAAAAACCATATTAATTCAGGTAGAAATTTTTCAGAATAAAGTTACAGGAGCAGTTTTCAGTTTAGTGCAGCTGTTTCATCTGCCTATATTATAATAATAAAAGCAGCCATAAAGAACACTTGAGGTGCTTTGATTTTACATCCCCCCACACAGTGAACTTCAGAAAATGTTATATGTCTGTTCATTTCCAATGATAACAGTGAGAATGAATAAGTTCTTTGGATATTTAAAAATCTACCTTTTTGAAATTTATGTAAGTCATGAGGGGTGCATAAATAGGAGAGTTCTAAGAGAGTAGTTGTTAGTAGTACGTTAAAGACAGTTGTGAAACAACGGTATCAGAGGTACACTACAAAAAAAAGTGGGAACTTAGAAAACAAGATACATGACTGACAAGTCTCATTCTTCAGAGGCTTTCTCCAGTCTTTTCAGGGTCTGAGTGACTATTTATTCTCTATTACAGAGTGGGCTGTATGCATTTTTTGATTGTTTATTTTCCCCATCTGCCTCTGAAGTATCAGAGATTGTCCATTGTTTGGTCTCCAGCTGTGGCTGCAAAGGATTAATGGCTTCAAAGAGCACAAAGGATCTTGTCAAGCCTTTTTTATTCCTTGCATGATCAGGATCATGCTAATCACCAGATTTGTGGTCAGGAAGGAATTTTGCACTGGTTCATGTTGGCACAATCTTGGCAGCTTTGCCCTTTTACTGCTTCTGAGATCATCCTACTACTAACCATTTTTCTGTTGTTACAGAGACTTTTTTCTTACTGGTGGCATCTTAAACTCTCCAGTCCCGTCGTACATAAATTCCTCTTTCTAGGGATTGAAATGATATAGTCCAGCTGATCTTTGACTTTTGTGCAGGCTACAGGGTAAAGCTTAAAAATCTGTGATTGTCAAATTCAGGTTCAAGAAATGTAAAGCTTTTACTTCAGCTTTTACTTTTAAATACCAGCCTAAGATTACTCTCACAGTAAATATGCTTAGAAATTGTGCGAATTACATTTACTTGGTGGAACTAATTCATAGCATAGCGCTGAACTTTTTTTTACTGACAATGACAGTACATAGTTTCCTTTTCCTCCAAAGTCATCTTGTTCTGTTTGTGCAAGATCCTCTTTCTCAAACAAAAGTTTTGTCCTTTATAGAAAAATAGTCATTGTAGCAATTAGGTTAACATCTAATTTAAATATTTTGGCATTACACTTATTAAAAACATATGGCTTCCATGAACTACTTTTAATTATACAATTATAGTAGCATGTTTTATTGTTTCAAAGGCTATTAGTTTGTTTTTCTCTTTCCTTTGAAGATACTACAGTTGGGGTTTTTTCAGCTCAAATTGTTTTGTACTTTTTATCTCTCATAAAATAGGATTTCATGGCTGACTCAACACAGAAGGGACGCTGTGACACTGTTTTCAACTTACTGAAAAGAGGCTGCCAGTCGGATTTTGTAGAAAGTCCCACAGTTCATGTTACAATACCCAGTGACCAAGAAACAAATACACAAGTGACTCCAGGAAGAGTTTCAGTCCAACTGCGTCCAGGTTGGGTTTTCTTTAGCACACTGATATTATAGTGAATTAAAACACAACCCAATAATATTTAAATACATATATTTTACAAAGAAATTGCTGGACTCATCATCTTGAAGAATGATGCTAGAACATTACACTGCAGGACTATGAATGTGTTGCTCCCATATTCAAGTATGGTCTTCAGCAAGAAGTGTTTCTGTGACAGACAGCTTAAGGTCAAAATAATGCAAGTAGTAAGTGGAAAAGGGATCTTAGGCAGTCTTTTCTGTTTTCTGTTATGATTTTATGATTCTTTTTCTTTTCAAAACTAATTTTCCATTACATCCATATAAAATGTGTTCCTTACTGTAAGTAAATTGGGCTAAAATTTCTAATTCCTAAATTAATATTTTGATAAGCTTCTTGATTATTTGTTTATGCTTAAGTGCATTGACTAGACAACTGTGAAGACACCACAGCCAGTGTGAAAGAGAGGATTGGACTCATAAAGAAAACTTAGATATTCAATTCTTAATGTTTCATTTATGACACATGAGACACCTGGCCCTGACAGAATCTATGTGTCCTTTTATGGATTTGGGTCTTTTTAGTATACCTCTGTTTGCCCTCTACTGAACTGATCAATTTTTGGTCGAAAAATATTTAGTTAATATAAGAAGTCTGAATTACTTTTGTATCTTGCTGATTTTAATTGTATAAATGATCAGTCTTTGTATATAAGTAATTTTTTATTATTTGCAAGGAAAAAGAAAGGAACTGTGGGAGCATAAAGCCCTAAGTAACTCTAGTTTTCTGTCTTTATAATGATAAAACTGGAAAAGCAATGTCACCACTTCTCCTTTCCCCAGTCTCCATTCAAAGAAGTGACTGATGGTCTGCTTTGCACTGAGTCATGGTATTGGGAACTGAGCTAGCTCTAGAAATATCTGCAATCACATTTATTTCTGAAGACTTTGACACAACTGGATTTAAAGAAAACTGGTCTAGTGGTTGGCAACCCTGCCTGTGGCAAGGGGGGTGAAACTAGATGATCATTGCTGTTCTTTTCAACCCAGGCCATTCTATGATTCAATGATTCTACGATGATTAATGAACCATTTTGCCAGTAGTGGAACAAAGTTCAGAGTTCCATATGCTGTGCTGAAGCTTCAGCTTGAAGGAGACTGAAGATTGAAATTCCTAGAACTACAGAAGAATAACTTTTGATATATAGACGTTCTGCCTGCATTTTAATCCCCGGGGAAATTCACTGATATACAGTGTCAGTGGGACAAACATAAATTTTTTACAGTAAGCAGACCAAAGATAGTTTTGTTTTGATTCCTTTTTTTCATCACTATTTACAAGAATCCCAACTATAATGAATGGGAGAAAATATAGGTTGCACTTGCTGTATGCAACCTGGTCACTTACAAAAAAAAAAAAAAAAAGTTCAATTTACATTGGCAAAGAGGAAACAGAAGTTACAATACACTGAAATTCTTCATGTCAGACTGAAAAAACATACATTTTGAAATATTCAGCTGGATTATGTTTGAAGAATATTAGAAGAAAAAATATTTAGGAAGCCTATTTAAAATGTACTTTGCATGTTTAACATTTCTAGGTCAAATCTTTGATAGAATTTGACACAGTTCACAGATGAAGTTATTCTGCAGGAAATACAGACATTTATTATCTTGAGATGAAAGGAGAGGATCTTTTTTTGTAATTTTTTTCAATATTAAAACCTGCTTTGTTTACTTTCATTTTGATCCTACTGAGTTTTCTCATCAAATCTTTCGAAACAAATTGGTCTAAGCTTGTGTCTAACTTAGCTAAGTTCTTCAGGCTGTGCTTTTGTCAAGAAATGTACAGTTTTAGACACACATGATAGACTGTTTGCAGGATACATTAATATGCTTCCAAGTGTCAGCCCTGAAGTGACTGGCCACAATTTGTATGCAAATCTGTGTCCTTTTTCAGTCCTAACTGCTATTTGCTACAATGTCAAAGGGATTGCATAACCAGGAATTTAGAAGAAAGTGGGGAGAAATCAGATTTTCACAGAATGCTCCTGTGAGAGGAAGAAAAGCAAGATGTTTTCTAAGAAGAGTTCCATTACGGCTTATTTTTGAACTATGCTTCAAGGCTTCATTTACTCTTGGGAGGTTTTCTTATTTGCTTGTTTTTCTGTTTGCTGACACAAACAACTTTGTGCTGAGGTTGCTACAAAGGTAATACATTTTTAAGAGTGTATGTTGAAAAATAGTATTTTAAGTTATTTATTTTCTTTGAATCAGGAAGTGAAGCGAGCTTTATCTTAAAAGTTCGTCCTCTGGAGAAGTACCCTGTGGATCTTTACTATTTAGTTGATGTCTCAGCTTCTATGCACAACAATATAGAGAAACTGAATTCCGTTGGATTTGCTTTATCAAAGAAGATGGAGAATATTTCTCTTGATTTTCGACTTGGGTTTGGATCCTATGTGGATAAAACTGTGTCACCCTATATTAGCATTCACCCAGGTAGAATCCATAACCAATGCAGGTATGTAATCTTTTGCTATTTATTGTAGAACTGAGAACTGATTTAATTACACATTATGTAAAATGCTTACATTTTACAACATGAATATGTTTTTCATTTAATTTTATAGCAAACTGTTATATTCTCAGTGAGTTTGGATATATGTTGCATAGATTCATTACAAAGAATTATACTTTCTGACCCAAGGCTTCTCTACTGGTGTATGGTCCTGCATTCATTAGCTCTTTTCTTCAAAAGTCTACTTTTGTCGATGTGATGCAGTTCCTTTCTTTCATTTATTGAACAAAAGAAATCCTTTGATTTAATTCCACCATTGTTGTATGAACTAACTCCCATTTTAAATGAGGTGTTCTGCCTTGAATTTCTTTCTTCATGTCTTTTATCCCTTTCATTCAACACATAGGTAAAGTGAGGAATCACTTTGGAAATGTTCCAGAGGACAAGATTATTCACATTAGATTAAAATCTCTATAATGCATAATACTTGCTAAAGTACATATTAACTGCTTGAATCTTCCTGCTTGTTATAATCTTTACTGGAAAGACATGAATCATGGTTCCATGAAGTCCATGAGCATCTTTTTTTTTTATTATTTCAACGATTTTTTAATTTGGCATTAGTAGTGAAATTACCTGGGTAGATATAAAATGTCAGTGTCTGCAGTAGTAAACTAAATTGTCTACTGTAATCAGTAGAAATCAATTATCACTTCCAGGACATGACTTATTTTGCCTAAAAGTAGATGTCTGCAGATACATTGTACCTCACAGTGCCAGTTTCTATTCATTTACTGCAAACTGAGTCTGGAGAGAGTAGGTTGTAATCTGGACAACCACGCTGTGTGCAGCAAAAGGTGAGATGGAACTTGTTCAGCATCTCTGAATCAGATGAGCACTTCCATTTGTGCTGTAAATACTTTTGTAATATATGGGTCACAGAGCAATGACCTGTAAAAATCCTATAGCGTTTTCTTACTTAGGTCAAACTTAATCCTTTCTCCTCTTGTATATAATTGTTTACGTTGAACTTAGTGTTATGAGGAGTTATTTTTTCTCTTTAGGTATTTCTTTTACTATTCATATATACATTTTCACTAGTAACAGGATTTTGTGTGGGTTGATAGGGAATATTTACATCTCCTTCAAATGGAAAATGTGGACTGTGATAGACTTTTTACTAAATTTTGTTCTGTTTTTATTTTGTACAGCGATTATAATTTAGATTGTATGCCGCCTCATGGTTATATTCATGTGCTATCCCTGACTGACAATATAGCAGAATTTAGAAATGCAGTGAATAAACAAAAAATTTCTGGGAATATTGATACACCTGAAGGGGGTTTTGATGCAATGCTCCAAGCAGCTGTTTGCCAGGTAAGGAATTTATCAACAAAAGACCAGATGGTACTTTTGACATGAACATATATATCGTTTCAACTGTGCTCAGTGTTACTGAATTCACATTGTCAATTATAGGCCAGAAAATATTAGGATTTCTTTCTCCTGTTTCATTATTTACTTTTAAGCTATGCATTTTGGTTTCCAGATGAAACTGAGAAAGGATAGAATTAGGAAACAGAATGGATAATGAAATCAACTGCTTCTTCCTTGAACAGACATGTGAATTACTTTCAGTCAATTAGAAATCAGTGTCAAAAATCACTGACGGCCTCCTTGTGTTCCCAATGAAAGACATACCGTTCGCCATTTCTGCTACTGAAGAATGTACCTGAAAACTGAAGAATCAGTTACATGTTTGCTTGTGTAGATAAAGAAAACATATGCACTTTGGTGCTATCTCAGCTTTTAAGGAATTAATATTTGAAAAGATACAAATCAACTAAAAATTAACTTTTATCTATTGATAAAATTGCATCCCCATTTCTCCCATGCAGAAAGAGATGGAAAAGATTTGTATCCGTATTTTCCAAGCTGTAAGACTATTAAATAACAGTAATTTGTTTGCTCTTAAAGGCTTTTTTGCATGCCATTTTCCTTGAAGTAGTGCAACAGAGATTTTGAAATTTTACTGATTCTTGGGTTTACCAGTGCTCTGTAGGATAACTCTTTCTGATAATTCTGCTCCCAGCCAAACCACAGGCTTCTAGTGCAGTTCTTGTTTCTTGGGATAATGTCTGTGTAACTCTTTTATCTTGACCATTTTCACATTCTCTTTTGGAGCAGTAGAAGGAGTCAAGGCCAAAAAGGAGCCCAAGCTATATGATAAAAATGAATTGTTTGGTTCCAATTTTATTTTCAGTTTTTGATGAGCGGTAACACGGGTAAATAGCATTTTTTCTCAGACACTGTGATCACAGCCGTCAGAAAAAAATTTTCAAAAGCTTTGGAAAAGTTCCTTAAAATGCAGTGTTTCTCACTGGATACATTCCACACTTACAACTTGTGAGCTTTAGAATCATCTGTGCTTCCTAAAGCAATAGAATGAAATAGAATGAAAACATGGGCGCATCTCTCCTATGAAGAAAGGTTGAGGGAACTGGACTTGTTTAGCTTGGAGAAGAGAAGGCTTTGGGGAGACCTCATTGAGCCTTCCAGTACTTGAAGGGAGTGTATAAACAGGAGGGGAAGTGACTGTTTACATGGGATGATAGTGATAGGACAAGGAGGAATGGCTTTAAACCTAGACAGGAGAGATTTAGGATAGATATTAGAAGGAAGTTCTTCATTCAGAAGATGGTGACACGCTGGAACATTTTGTCCAGAGAGGTTATGGATGCCATCCCTGGAGGCGTTCAAGGCAAGGCTGGATGTGGCTCTGGGCAGCCTGGTCTAGTGGTTGGTGACCCTGCCCACGTCAGGGGGGTTGAAACTACATGATTTTTGAGGTCCTTTTCAACCCAGGCTATTCTGTGATTCTGTGATTCTGTGAAGTTTGCAGATGACACCAAGTTGGTAGGGAGTGTCAATCTGTTTTTAGAGGGATCTGAACAGGCTGGATCACTGGGCTGAGACCAATGGGATGAAGTTCACACAAGACCAAGTACCAAGCCCTGAACTTTGGCCGCAATTACCCCAGGCAATGCTATAGGCTTGGGGCAGAGTAGCTGGGAGACTGTGCAGAGGAAAAGGACTTGAAAGTGTTAGTCAACACTAGGCTGAACATGAGCCAGCAGTGTGCCCAGATGGCCAAGAAGGCTAATGGCATCCTGGCTTGTATCAGAAATAGTGTTGCTAGCAGCACCAGGGAGGTGATCATCCTCCTGTATTTAGCTCTGGTGAGACTGCACTGTGAGTACTGTGTTATACTTACCACAAAAAAGGCACTGAGGTCCAGTAGCATGTCCCAAGAAAGGCAACGAAGCTGTGAAGGGTCTGGAGCTCAAGACTCATGGAGAGTGGCTGGGGGAACTATTATTGTTTAGTCTGGAGAAGAGGAGGCTCAGAGGTTACCTCATAGCCCTCTACAACTACCTGAAAAGAGGTTGTGGCGAGGTGGGGGTCAGACTCTTCTCTTAGGTAACTAGCAAAAGGCCAAGAGGGAATGGCTTCATGTTGCACCAGGGGAGGTTCAGGTTGGATATTAGGAAAAACTTCTTCTCTGAAAGAGTGGTCATGCACTAGAACGAGATGCCCAGGGAGGTGGTGGAATCACCATCCATGTAGGTGTTCAAGAAACATTTAGATGTGGTACTTCTGGTATTAAAAACCATGGTTTATTGGGCAGCGTTGTTAGTAGGTGGACAGTTGGACCAGATGATCTTTGAAGTCTTTTCCAACCTTAATGATTCTGTGCTTCGTGAGAATGAGGAGGCTTTTGCACTAATTTAGTTGTGAACCAAAATGAGAACAATATGCTATTCATATCTATAATCATGAACTATAATTTATATTAATGTGCATTCCTTTTGCTTACAAAATAACTTTATAACTTGTTCCAACTTGTTCTAACCAATACATCCCTGTTGCAAGCAGAATCAGGTTAGTACATGAAGTTTGAATTTTTGGTTGCTCAGACATATGAAGGAAGAAGTATTGAGCTGACAAATGAAGTATTGAGCTGACAAATGAAGTAGTGGATGTTAGAATCAGGGAGATTCTACACTGCTGGAGGAAAAAGTGGGATTTTTTAAGATGTAAGCTGTTTTCAAATAATGCCATTAATACCATCATAATACCATGCTGCTAGGATTCTCTGGGTGAGGCTGGTGCCTAGCATGTAAACTAGAAAATACAGTACACCGCTGTGCATTTATTGCTTCTTCTATTATTACATACTTGTTTCCCATTGAGAGCTAGCAGAGAATGAGTCTGAGAAAAGAGCTAAATCCCTCTCTGCAAAGCAAAAAAATGAAAGAATAAATCTTGAAGCCTGACTGAGTGCATGGATTGTCCTAAAGGTAGGTGTCAGATGAGGCGGACAGTATCTGACAGTGTTAAGGGAAGTGGCAGAGATGAGGCAGAGTTGTAGGAAGGAGGAGCAAGAAATGAGGCAAAAGGAAGAAAAAATGGAATTAGTCAAGAAGGTGGAATAATAGCGAAGGAGAATGAAAAAGAATATGAGGTGATTCATGTCTTCCTCTTTTTTTTTTTTTTTTTTTTTTTGAAGCAGTCATTCATTCTTTGAAGGGAAATAAATGTTCTGGAAATAAGCACCCAACCCAGTGTAGATCTAAGCTTGCCCTGGTATATCCTTTATATCACTGAATTCCTAAAGCACACTGGATTTATATTTGTTGGTTGTAATGCTTTTGGGATCCCAGAAAATTACACAGATGTTACAGATGTATATCTTTCTATGTACTAACAGTGTGGCAGCTGTTAGCCATGCCCACTATAAAATGCATAATTTGGTTATATTTTGAGGGATCTTCCTTCAAAAATGAAAGCGAGTAGTAAGTGGATCTCTGACTCTCAGAATAGTTTTCAGGCATAGGATGTGAAAAACATTTACATTCCAAATTAAAAAAAAAAAAAGAAAAAAAAAAAAGGAAAGAATGCTTTAAATATCCTGATTTAAACCCAGTGTTTCTAAATATTCCAACACCTGGAAGCAGACTTCTACATTCATCTTTCATTTTGTTATTTATTATTATTGATGGTAGGTAGTTACCTCTTTCTTATGTTCAGTTTTGTTTCCTTTTCAGAGCCACATTGGATGGCGCAAAGAAGCCAAGCGGCTACTTCTTGTGATGACAGACCAAACTTCCCATCTAGCCCTAGATAGTAAATTAGCAGGGATCGTGATTCCCCATGATGGAAACTGCCATTTGAAAGATAATGTGTACGTCAAAGCTACGAGTATGGTAAGGTATATGTCATACATTCTGCCTTCAGGGAAGTGGTGTAAATGAGGTTTTTAGGTTGATGCCAGAGCATTGCTTTCAATTTGATTGTTAAAATAATATTTTCCCAGGTATGCAAGATGTGTAATAAAGAATCAGTTGCGTGGAAATATTGAAATCCTTTCATCTGACATAAAGTGTTTTGTAGTCTGAATCAACAGTACAGAGCACAGGAGAATATATTACTGTTTTTTAATGTGTTTTTTACTGTCATCTTACAAGAATGGCAAATGTTCTGTGTATAACATAAGTAGGAGGCTGTGATATTTTGCAGAAGAGGCTCATAATGTGTCAGAATTGCATATACTACTGAGACAAAGGTATTGATCACGCTTTATGGTCAGAAGATGCATAGTTGCATTGTTTGAAACGACTTTGTGAGAGAAAACTGAAGACATGCAACAATGATGAGCTATTCCAACCTTGATAGACTAGGAAATACTGAGGTACCACAAAGCTTTGCTGTGTTAATGCAGCAGTAAATATATGTGAATCTAACAGTATAAAACAAATGTGTTGAAATACATACCAGTGTAAAAAGTTGCTTCAAATCCACTGTGACAAAAAAAAAAAAAAAATCTGCCTTCAGCAGATACTATTAACTTTCAAAAGGATTTCTTCAAGTATGTACAAAATAGTTATGAGTGATTAAGAAAAAATTGTTTTCATGAGATTTATACTATTGCACTTGCTATTTCCTTGCATTAATGTAATCCATTCATTTGAAGAAATGTGAATCATTACTAAATTGCTGTGTAATCACCAGAAAAATGGAAATAAGATCTGTGGTGTCATTACAGCACTCAGAGTTTTCGTAGTTTTGCTCGTTGCACTTAGTTGAAGCATCCAGCCCATGTTCAGGCCAGACCATTCAGGAAATCAGTGAGGGCTGCATGCAGGCCGGCCCTGAACTGGATTCCAGCACAGATGCTTACTGGGATGAAGAAGCAAAAGGAGATTATAGTGAAATACAGGAGATTTCCAGTAAGAGGGGGGTGTTCAGAACTTTGTTGAGTGGAGGAGGCAGCCGAGCATGTGCTGACGGGAAGGTCATCTGGATTTCTGATTATATGATGTTCTTACAGTAACTCACTCCCTCTGTCACCTTTTTGGATAATCTCCCTCACTGATGTCAGGATTATTTATTTCCCTCTAACTAGTCTGTCCATTTTCAGTATTTTTAGTGTCTCTAGGATAAAAACAATGCCTTCCTTTGTTCTGCAAAAGCAAAGAATTCAGAAACTTTCCTTTCCCAAAACGGAGCATACTTATGGGTTATGATGTCCCTAACTCTACTTTTTTTCCACTGCTTTATTACACCATTAAACAATTGGTGTAGATACAAATCTGTTTCTCAGATTCTGGATTTCTTTGTTCATAAAGATACTGTCAGTTTCAGAAAACAGCAACAACCAAAAAAAAGCTATCCAGCTTGAGAAATTAACTTTTCTTTCTATCTGAAAAACTTCACCAATATAAAATGCAGACAAAAGTCTGTTTACGGACAAAATTAATCTCCTTCAAAGACAGATTGATGGCTGACTAAATTTTTTTTTTAATTTTATTTTATTCTGAGATGAAGAATCATGATTTTATTATCCCATTTACAGTAAGAAATCTCCATTATTTTTCCTACTGATGCTTTTGTGTGATTATGTAGTCTTTCAGGCTGTCCAAATGAAATGACCTTGAAGGATACTTAAATCAGCACATTTTGGCTCATGTGTTGTCTGGCTGCTAGCACATAGTTTTTTCAGCCACTGGCTACCTCTTCCATGCCTGCATCTATAGTACTGGAACAGGTGCAGAATGGAAATCTTTCTCAGTATCAGGTATTTTCTGGAGCAGATTTGACAAGATAGCACAGTAATGTCTAAAAGAGTAAGTGTACTGGGTTCCTATTTTTTTTTTCTCAGTAGTATATAATCTGTGATTATTTCAGATATATTATCATTAGCTGAAAAAAGAAAATCCATGTAACTAATATTTAAATGAGATGTTGTGAAAGTATCAATTCTTTCTTAAATAAGTTGCAAAGAAGAAACGTAGTTTTCTTTTTTTCCTTTTCCTTCTCAGTTCAGTTTTGATGTGCTATGTTAAATGAAAGAGCCATCTGTGATAATATTGTGCTCCTACTTTCATTCCTAGCGCCTGATAGTCTAGAGAAGTTTGAATTCTGGCATACTTTGATTTTTTTCTCGTTCCAGTTAAGAGGACCTTTCCTTATTTATTTGTATAAGCCTAATCTTTAAATCAGAAATGTTTCCAGTTATTCACTTTTCTTCTCACTTCTTTCTAACTTTTGTTAAGTAGTCATGCACAGATCAGCAAAAAGCATTAGGCAAGAAAGAAATCCATCTCCTTTTTATTAGATCTGTGCTCAGTTCACTCCCTTTCTGAAATACTTAATGTCTGTTTTAGTTATCTTCTAAGTTTAACACAGTAGGTTAAAATAATAAAATGAAGATGTAGTTGGAACAAGAGAGAAGATCTAAAATGGGAATATATTCTCCTAAACAGTAGTGGGAGTAGATAAGATAAAAATACTTAGAGTACACCAAGGTTTTTATCGCAAGCAGAATGAGATTCCTCAAGTGACCAACAGTCCCTTATGTCATCTCTTTATGTGCTTAAAATAAAAAAAGATAGTGTGATTCTTTTGGGGCTTTAAAAAATATATCCATTCTAATACAAAGGAATTTTGTCCTTCTAATCTGTAGTGAGACTTGGATATGCTATTAACCCAATAGGCACTGTAATGAGTTAGAACTGGCAAGAAGATGGAGGTTCAGTTTTTCTTGTGAGTAGACTCTGTAGTTTGGGATCTGGTCCCTACAACTCTTGAATGTGTATGTATGTCATCTTTCTTAGGCTCTATCTGAATAAACTTTTGTTTCATGGAAACCCATTTCAGTTACTACCAGTCTTGAACTTTTGCCATTAGTTGCAGAGATCTTGAAGGGTCATTTTACTGGAATTTGGACATGTCTGCTGTCATCTGGTGAGCAGGGGACTAACTTGTTTAAGCACCCTCTGATGATCTGTCACCATTGCCCTGCGTTTGTAGTGCAGGGGGTATTTATACAACATCTAGTTTCACTAGCCCATGTCCTGGGAGCACTTGGTTCATGTGTGATCCGCTAGTCATCTGCATGTGGCAGATAGCTTGTGCAGGCCAAGGAGACCCTATCACTGTGGTCTGTGGTCATGGAGAGGGGAAGAGGCCTTAATACAGTATTGTGAGAGAGGCAACAAGGCCTCCGCTGCTGCACTTCAGTCTTAAGTAAGGAACATATACTCTCTGGACCTTCATGTATGGCACACTCGGAAGCTGCAGCTATAAGAACGTCTATTTATTGCTGTGTTACCCAACATCTATCACTTACTTTAAACAATATAATCTCTTATCAAAGGATAAATGAATGGAGATCCTGTCTAAGATCAAACTGCAGCAAGGAGCTCCTTTGTTCTTTCTGTCCAAGGCTATTTATAATAGTGCAATGTGGTGGAAAATGGATTTTACCCCCTTGCATAACTTTGTCTCTGCTGTCCTGGCTTTCAAATTACTGTTAGGATAGCATTTGACTTGCAGGCTGCCTTGAATAACAAGTGGCACTCCGAGGAGTAATGAATTGTGCAAGAAAACTGTGAGAGCATGTTTGTGTAGGAGAAAGGAAGAAAGAAAATGTGGGACAGATGATGAAAAATGGCAGGAAGAGAAAGACCGCAGAAGTATGTGGGGTAAAGCAGTTGTCTTGACACGTGTATAGGTGTCCTGATGAAATCTCTGGAGGGGCACGAACCCCAGTTACTTTACTATGTTCTGTCATTAATTTTAGATGTTGGATTTACTTCCTAGAAAGTATTCCCAGACTTATAGTAAATCAGCTATGACTTTCAGATTCAGTTTGCTTTGGAGTACTGGAACTGAAAGGAGTCCCACACAACCCAGATGTACAAGCCCACTGAGACCACAAAGACCTTTGTTCTTCCCAATATCTTGGATGAAGGGATAGCAACATACTTCTTGTTCCCAAGTCTAAGTCAGATCTTGTAGCAAGATGCATAGGAGGGCAGGTCACAGCACAGGACTTGCCTTCATAGGTACCTCACCAAGAAGAGTAATGTCGCCAGTGTGGAGAGAAGTGAAACTCATGCTACCTTCCTCAAGAAGAAGCAGGGTTCAAAAACTGTAGCAGGCCATTGCAGTGACAACTGGAGACATTGCTCCTTAGGCAAGTCTTGGAGAAAGCTGTCAGCTGTAAGATATGTATTGCATATTGATCTGAGCTAGTGGTTTCATTTTGCTGATGTTTCTGATCCCCAGTACCAAAATACTTTTCTGAGAAACAAATCTATAATCATAGAATTGCTTAGGTTGGAAAAGACCTTAAAGATCATCGAGTCCAACCACAACCTAACCATACTACCCTAACAACCCTTCGCTAAATCATGTCCCTGAGCACCACCTCCAAATGGTTTTTAAACACATTCGGGGATGGTGACTCAACCATCTCCCTGGGGAGCCTATTTAATAACTCACCACTCTTCAAACTATACCTCATCTTGATGCCCTTATGTCATTCTTTCTCCTTGACTTTTGAGCAAGAATCCACTTGTTGTTCTCAGGAATCCTTTTATTATTCTAGGCAGACCATGGAAAATACCATATCCAGCAGCTGTTTCATAAGCATCAGACTCCAACAAAAAGGTAGTGTGTGGAGAGTTCATTTAGTCCTACCAATCTGCAGCACAGCTGCAGAGCTGACAATGGAAGTGTATTGCACTTCACCTGATGCACTGATTTTAACTGTCTTGTTGTTTTTATTTTTTTAATATTCAGTCAGCCCTACCTTCTTTTGGATGTAGGCCTAACATTTCTCTGTACATTTAAGAATAAGGATTGGAGTGGCTTTGGAGCCCTGTATTATGTCAAACATAAAATCTAAGGTTTTCCCTTACTAAACTACAGTCCTCTTTGTTTTATTTTGCAGGAGCATCCATCTCTTGGGCAGCTCTCCGAAAAATTGATTGATAATAACATCAATGTCATTTTTGCAGTTCAAGGAAGCCAGTTCCATTGGTATAAAGTAGGTTAGAAACCTGATTATTTTTCTAAATTTGAAAACACAATATTTTATTAAATATTTTGAATGTGCATAAATTATTGTATTTTTTGTAGGATCTGTTACCTCTGTTGCCTGGTACTGTTGCGAGACAGATAGAATCACAAGCAGCAAATCTCAATGATTTGGTGGTAGAAGCTTATCAGGTATGATCAGAATGACTGTGCTGGATGCTGTCTCTGTACAGGTTTTTTTTTTACTTTTCACACTCTAGAGCCTAAAATTGGAATTTCCAGGCCCCTATATAAAGTCCATGTTTCCTACTTTTCTGAATGTCCAGGTTGGTGGGTGACTGTATCCCTAAACAACTCTCAAATTCCCAGGCTGTTGGCTTTCCAAAATCAAGAGCTAATTTTATACTAAGGATGCTCCTTAATACAGCGTTTGATTGTTCGCACCTTTTGCCATGTTACTTCCAAAGAAATTTCTGTTTCCTTTGTATTTTTGGATCTCAGATCTTTGGTTACATGCCAGACACTACTGCCTAGCTACCATAAAAATTCAGAGCAAAAGGACACTGCAATATTTATAGGGTTTTACCTCATAATTCTTAGAAAATTGTGTAAATTATGTAAATTTCCATTTTACAAGGACGTAGTTTGACAACAGCAAGAATTGTGGAAAGCAGCATTTACATTGCACAGGACAGCATAATGTTTCAGGGTTTTAATACATTGCAGTGAAGATAAGTTTTGATAGGGATTTGAGAGAGAACAAAGGAAATGGCTCTGTGTGCTTCTGCGTAGAGTTCTCAACTAGAAGTAGTACTATGGGAAAAAGCAGTTTCACAAATGATTGCTGAGGAATGTCAGCTTTTAAGGGAAGACTGTCATCTTGATAATGAGTGAAAGAGGGGATAAACAGCTTTAAAATGAAGCTATGTGGTATACATTTGATCCACTAGCGCAAAGGGAGCGCATAGAGCAGGAGTGAAATAAAAATAATAGGCTAGATAGCTGAATGCTTTCCAGGTGTGCAAGTTACATAAATATGCAAGGTTAAAAAGTTAGAAAATTAGTTATAAGCCTATATGCGAGGTATCTGTGTGCATCACATTAATTTTGATTATTTGGATATGAAATTGCCCATTATGCTAGGTTAACCATCTAAATGAGGCTCTTCGGTTGCTTTCAGCAAATTAGCTCTAATGAGGAGCCAAGTCCCATGTCTGTTACTAGCGGTAGAGTGGGCTTGTGTGCGTTTTCACAATGTCATATTGGAAACATTGTGCAGACGCCAAAGACATTCAAAAGCAGAGAAAGTATAATCAAATTGCAGATATATTCTCCCTGGTATTAGATTTTCTCTTCTAAATCAAGAAATCTCATTTTGAAAATAGATATTTGCAGGAAATAGTGAAATACTGCTTGCAAAAAATAATAATAATAATAATAATTTGCAGATCATGGTTCTTCTGAATGCCACTTTTACACTGTCCACCCTTAATTGTATCCAAGTTTTTACAGGATAATCCAGGGCAAGCATTCAAGAAGAGGAAATAAAAATTTACAAAATAATCCTTTCTGTTAAATAGAAGATTCTGTGGGACTTTCCTTCTCCAGCCACCCCCAGTTTGTTCTTGCTTTATTTTCTTTTTTTTTTTGGACAGTATCATCCTTCCTATCTTAAACTGCACTGGATTTGATACTTCTGAATACTTTTGTCATGGTTTTAGTTTCTTGTAATATACAAACAACACAGTGAACAGGGTTTGAATGTTTTGCCTTCATGATAGCATAAGTATTTACATAAGAAAATTTAGTGTTGATGTTTGATGGCAGTGGGCCTCTTGTACTCTTGTTCTAAGCAGGGAAGCCTTAGGCTCAGTTGTGGAAAACCTTGTCTGGAAATCCCTAAAAAAACAAAGATGAGTCACTACTTTTGAAAAAGTTACTTAGCTAAACATGTGTTCAGATTCATATAATTAAATTTTCATTTGCAACAGTAATGTCCCACAAAACTAATTTTAAAAATACTAAGATGCAAGGAATGTTACTGTTTGTAAGGAAATTTAGTAATCTCTTGGTGCAATAAATTTTTACAGAGTTTTAATATGTTTGCAAAAGGCAAAGAGGTAATATTTCTTTTGTAATTACTAAATAGGATTTTTGAGGACATAGAAAATAATGGTTACAAAGCAGGCCTTTTACTTATTTTGCATTGTAAAAAGCCCTACTGGGAATTATCAGATTGTTGACTAATATAGTTGTATCTGACCCAAATAAATCAGGAAGGGTAATCCCGGTAACCTTTGTATCACCCTAAGATTTGCTCAGATGAAACTTTTCCAAGACAGATGCAAAATATCACAAGTTTAAAGCATTGATTCAATTAATAACCTTTTCTGCTGAATAAGAATAGTTGTATGCATGCTTTCTGTTTTTATTTTTAGTGTGCAGCTAAAAGACAACATAGACTTTCAGACAATAAGAATTTTTGTTACACATAGTTGTTAGAATAGATTTTCAAATTGCCAAAAATACAGCCTCAAAACCGTTTTAGAAAAGCTGAAAACATTTTTTATGTGGAAAATGTAATCCACTTCATCAGAGCTACCAGTTCATTGATTGTGTATATTTGGAATGTAATTGGGTCTTTATATGGGAAACAATGCTTTAATTCATTTCTTTATTCACACAGACAAGCTTTCTTCATTTCTAGTCAGTCATAGTAGCAGTACTTGGTATTAGTCATTAATGCACATTACATGTTGGAAAGCAATGTGACTAAAAGTTGCTTTCTGGTTACAGAAACTAATCTCTGAAGTGAAAATTCAAGTGGATAACCATATCCAGGATCTTAATTTCAATATCACTGCAATCTGTCCTGACGGAAGCAAAAAAACTGGCATGGAAGGATGTAAAAACATTGGATATAATCAGGAAGTATGTTGATAGTTTTCTTTCTTCAAGGAACTGGAATACTTATTTTTCTGTTTGGTTGGGTTTCAATGGTGTGAAATCTTCTAGGGATTTACTGAAACTGAACTTTAGTGATTAATGATCACAGACTCTCTATTATTCTCTGGTTTTATTTTTCCAGAATCTCATTTTAATTCTCACTAATCTTGTGGGACTCAGGCTCAAAGCTTTTCCTGAAAGCTAATGTCCATTAAAACTGTCCTCCTTTGTCCTTCACTGGACACAATGGCTGTGTTCATTGTGATGAAATTTGTACTTAAAGAGGTTGAAAGATAATCACCCAGTGGAAAAGAATCGTTGAAATTTGTGCTGCTTGGATCTGTACAAGACACCACCTTTCCCTCTCCTTGCTCTAGTAGCCTTTGTGCACATTCAGAGTCATGGGTAATTAGTTTATTTTATAAATCGAATTGATAAAATGATTTATTCCCATTTGAATCTGTACCACCTACTGAATGAAATGGATTATGAAACTGGAGCATCATGCACCATGAAAATGTGGGGGAAGATGTCTGGCTAATATAAAGAACGCGGTTTTCTTCCCAGAACAACTTCTCTGTGTGTTGATATATTTATTTGATTGCTTGGACCAGTAGAGTAATTCCTGTAGCTTGCCAGGAAGAGGTCTGTGTTTCTGGAGAGCAGGGTCAAGGAGTTCTTTCCTTGTGGTGTACACACAGCTCAGTTGATGGGATTTGATTGTGTTTGTGCATAGAAGTGGCAAAACAAAACAATAGATTAAATGTGTGAATTTTAAATATGTTCATTTAAATATATTTTATACTCTTCTCTGTTTTGTCTGCACAATTTGCAGCTGATTAGCTGCTACACTTTAAGGTAGATGTGATATGTTTTTGTTCTTAACTCTTCTCAAATGTCAATGCCTGTGTATGTCATAAGAAATAGGAATGGAATTCGTTCTGTTTAATGAAAAGAAAAATATTTATATCTGGTTCTTTTTAATAAAAAGACAAGCCAGTTGATTGTAAAAGATCGCATGTGGTCTTACAGCTTACTGCAGTTGAAAATGAGCCATCTTCAAGACATTAATTTATTTTTAACCGCAAAGCCTCCTTTCAGTATTTGTTTACAGGCAGAATGCTTGTTCTTAATTCTCACATTCCTTTCATTGTCTAATCCTTCTTCCTTCCTTTCCTTAGAAAAACACTAAAGTGCATTATATTCTGGAAAAATCCTATGGCCTCTTCATGGTGCAAAACTAACTTTGACTATTAGTGAGTTCATGGTGTCATGATTATTTAGTGGCAATAACTTTGATCTTTCTTCTGCTATCCATCATGTTTCGTGACTTACAGACAAGGCGTTCTTTGCCTCCCATGTTGTATGGGCCCTGTGCTGAACACAAAGCTTGTTCTCTAGCTGCAGCCTTTCCTCCCCTCGTGACATGCACCTGCTGTATGAATTATTAGTGCATGTCCACACTTCCTCATGGAAGAAGTCTCAAGCACAGAGCCTGCTGGCAGCTGGGGGTTATGCATGCAGCGGAGCACTTGAAAAACAAGAAGAAAAGCAAAGAGAGGGACAAAGCCTTTGTGCACCCTTGATGGGATGGTTAAGGAGTGCACGCTCTGCACTGCATTCTTCTCCTGCTGGTGTAGGCAGCCGCAGCCCGGCTGGTCACAAAGCTGCCTTTGTGGAGCCAGGAGGGGGAGACCGCCATGGTGAATGAATGCCGCAGTCTTTGTGGGGAGTTTCAGCCTCCCACAATACAGCTCTCTTATGATTTCAATTCTTTTGATTTGGAAATCGTTGGTGATAAAATGTAAAGGCACTTGCATCCCTCGGGTTCCTTTCTCACCTTTTCTTTTTGGTGATACTTTCTCTGCAAGAGGGCTTAGAAGAGCTGTTCTCGGTCAGCTGATGGCATAAAATTAGTGAGAATACCCCATCAGAACCCTAGCAAACAAGAAAAAAAAGTGCAATGCAAAGATTGCTGTGATGAAACTAGCACACATATCAAAACTCAAAGAGCTTTGGCAGTCAGAGATGCCAACTCTATGGCTGTCACCTAACCCCTAAAAGAGCCATGATCAGGTGTCAGGGCTGTGGAAGGCATCACTAGCCACTGCTGCTGTGAGCACAGCCACAGGGCTGTGACCCAGGGCATGGTGCTGGTGGCCTGGCCATGGCCAGGGGTGAGTGCAGGGCTCACCCCAAGCAGGGCCACAGCCAGAGCAGCAGCACTCTCCTGCTCCACCCGCATCACAGGAAAGGCAAAAATAAGCTGCTGCTAAGGTGTGAGCCATTTCTGGGTTTTAACAAGCGTAGGTAGGGCCTCCCAGAAAAGCCTGTGTATTTTGTTTCCACAGTCTCTTTCTGCAACAAGGACATTTACTGTAGATTGTTTTTGTGATGAGTATCTGTTTCTGCTTGTGTTGGTCTTGCTCAATCAATTCTGATTTGTGTTTCTATAATATAAACAGAATGAACATATTAAAAAAAAAAAAAACGGGGGGGGGGGGGGTGGAAGATGGTAATTCTATGAGTATTTATCCAGTATTAAACTTGTTGTTTTCTGCAGCTATGCTTTCTTAACATGAAAAATAGGCTACTGCCAACCTCATGTTACTAGGGTTTAATTGTATTTGTGATGCTTATGTTTGCTAGTATATTCTACAAATGGCCACTATGTACTATTACCAGCTACTACACATTCATACATAATGTGAGATTCTTCTTTATTTGTGTGTTAAAAATTGTAAGTAACTTATTGGGAAAAAAATAAATGTAAAATATGTTTTTATTTTTCCTAGGTACTTTTCAATGTATCAGTCACAATGAAAGGATGTGATACAACCGGGGGAAGAAAATATGCAATACTTAAGCCTATTGGTTTCAATGAAACCACCATTATTAATGTGCAGAAAAGCTGTGCATGTCAGAATGGAGACAACGCTAAGCCCAAGAGAGTGTGGGCTGATGAAATCTTTCCTGATGGCAAACAGCCCCATTGCAGTGACAGCGGTTGCAGCTACAGCAGAGAGACACTTCCTTCTGAGGAGTGCAGGCAGCACCAGGACCAGCCCATCTGCAGTGGCCGAGGAGACTGCATAGAGGGAAAATGTTTCTGCTACAAGAACAAGCTAGGCAGGGTGTATGGCAAATACTGTCAAATGGATGATTTTTCTTGCCCATATCACCAGGGAAACTTATGTTCTGGTAAGCTGCAGAATTTAGGTCTATGCTTTGCTTTTCTTTTCTTGTGTTTCATTTTCTGAAACTTACGTACATTATGCAGCTGAAAACAATGATGTAAGGCTGTCAAGTACAAGAATTGTGTGTGCAGAATTAGGAGATATATGTGAGATACTGAGAGAATACAAGGAGCCATATTGTCTACATGTCGTTCTGATTTTCTAACACTCTAAATCAGTCTTGTCAGAGATACAGTGATATTTGGTTTCTAAAACTGATATATATGCAAACACTTTTCAGGACACCTGCTCCAAGTAGATGAGACTGAGCATAATACAATCAAGGAGAGCTGCTAGAAATCTTCTATTTTTTTTCTTTCCTTTTTTTTTTTTGTGTGTGTCCTACTTTATGTTTTTGAAGAAATCGTGCAAATGAAAATTGTATATGAACTAAGTAAAAAAAAGTACCTTTAAATTAGTGATATTAAGGAAAACAGGTTTTAATCAGAATCATTATCTCTACTGAAATATCTTCTTTGCCCTCAGAAGTTGTATTTCAAGTATTTTAAAACCTGTACTGCTGTTCTGCATCCTTTCATTTCACTCTGTACTGAGTGAGGCATTGGCTGATGTGTTGCCAAGCTACTCTCAATGATGTTTGAAGTCATTGCAGTCAGGTGAAGTCCCTGGTGACTGGAAAAAGGTGATGTCACACCCAATTTCAAGAAGGTTAGAAAGGACAATCCAGGGAATTACCAACCTGTCAGCCTCATCTCTGTGCTGGGGAATACCATGGAGCAGATCCTCCTGGAAGCTATCCTACAACACATGGAGGGCAGGGAGGAGATACAGAACAAGTAGCATGGCTTCACCAACTCCTGCTTGACCAACGCAGTGGCCTTCTACGATGGTGTGACTGCATCAATGAACAAGGGAAAGACCACTGATGCCATCTTTCTGAACTTCAGTAAGGTTTTTGACACAGTCCCTTATAATAGCCTTCTCTCCAAACTGAAAAGATATGGATTTGACAGGTGGGCTGTTCAATGGAAAAAGAATTCACAGTTACTCCCCAGAAGAGTGGTGTCAATGGCTCAATGTCCAAATGGAGATGAGTGACAAGTTGTGTACGTCAAGTGTCAGCGCTGGTACAAGTGCTCTTTAATATCTTCATCAGTGATATTGGCAGTGTAGTCAAGTGTGTTCTCAGTAAGTTTGCAGATGACACTAAGCTGTGTGGTGTGAGATAAGATACTATCCAGAAAGACCTACACAAGCTCAAGCAGTGGGCCCAGGTGAACCTCATGAGGTTTGACAAAGCCAAATTTTGTACCTGGATCTCAGCAACCCCCAATATCGATGCAAGCTGGAGGATGTAAGGATAGAGCACAGCCCTGCTGAAAAGGATTTAGGGACACTGGTGGATGGCAGCTGGACACAAGCCAGCAATTTGCCCTTACAGCCCAGAAAGCCAATTGTATCCTGGGCTGCATCAAAGGAAACATGGTCAACAGGTCAAGGGAGATGATCCTGCCTCTCTACTCTGCGCTAGTGAGAGATCACCTGGAGTACTGCATCCAGACGTGGAGTCCTCAGTACAGGAGAGACATGAACTTGTTGGATCATGCCCAGAGGGGGGCCACGAAAGTGATCCAAGGGATGGAACACCTCTTCTGTGAGGACAAGATGAGAGAGCTGGGGATGTTCAACCTGGGGAAGAGAAGTCTCCAAGGTGACCTCATGGTTGCCTTTCTGTATCCAAAGGGGGATATAAGAAAGAAGGGAACAGACTTTTATCAGGATCTCTTGCAATAAGACAAGGAGAAATGGTTTCAACTGAAAGAGAGATTTAAACTGGATATATGAAGAAAAGTTTTTTACGGTAAGAGTGGTGAGGCACCGGAACAGGTTGCCCAGAGAAATGGTGGAAGACCTGTTCCTGAAGATATTCAAGGTCAGGCTGGAGGGATCTGTGAGTAACCTTGTCAAGCTGTAGATGTCCTTGTTCATCGCAGAAGATTGGACTAGATGAACTTCAAGTGTCACTTGCAACTTAAACAATCCTATGATTTTATGATTCATTCCAACACAAAGAATTGTGGTTCATGATCTCAGTCTTCTTCTCTAACCACAGCAAAGTCTGGGAATTTAGTTTTTCTTAACCTAAGCAGAACTTTCAAATTTGCAAGGTCCCAAGGCCTGAGGTGCAGTAGAAGAGGAAATAAGGAGATCTTTGTCTAAGACATGTTGGAGATTCTCACACTGATGGAGTCTCCTGCCTAAGCAGCATGGGACCATGGATGTATGTGCCCCTTAGTGGCATATTTTACAGCACAGAGGCCAGGCAGAAAAAGGGGCAGCCTATACTTTGGTCACACTGCCCCCCTCCCCCAACCCTTAGGGGATTCCGTGTAGTTAGATGGGACTGTCTCTCTGCATCTGCTTTGCAGGTCCCTGGAGCACAAGAATGGCCACTGCAATGCATGTGAAGCCTATGTATTGCTGAGGGCATGGCTGAGGAAGTCTCATAACATTTGCTATAGCTGCAAGCGATAGCTGCAATTTGCTCTCTGTTTTTATGTTTCCTAAAGTTGTTTTCCTATGCTGTAAAACTGTGGCTAAACATTACCAGCACATCAATTGTACACCTGCCTAAATGTACTGCAATGTGAAAAAGTCTGGATTTTGCCCATAAGCTCCCACTGATTTGCCTGGAAGATTATAAGGACCACCAGAGGTTCTCTGTAGCCTTTGAGTCCTTGAGGGTGTGCATTTTAAGTTCATATTACACAAGTCACTTCATAAATATAGCGTATCCACCTCACTTGTTCATTCATCTGTCCCTTTAAAAGGCTGAAAAAATTGTTTTAATGCATGCTTCTGAAAAGAAAATGAAAAGAACTGGCTTGAACATATGAACTTGATACTCCTTCCTCTCAGAATTTTGCAATTTATTTGAGCTGAATGCTTAAT
Organism: Gallus gallus; assembly: GCF_016699485.2. Taxonomy (NCBI): domain Eukaryota; kingdom Metazoa; phylum Chordata; class Aves; order Galliformes; family Phasianidae; genus Gallus; species Gallus gallus. The sequence goes on from NC_052533.1 coordinate 29,928,375, forward strand.
TGCTACAGAGAAGTTTGTTTAGTTTGCTTGAAGACTGTTTTCCTGAAAGTTGTGTAATTTTTAATCTCTGCTGCTTTGATCCAAGGCAACAACGAAAACTGTGGTAAAACTTTTTAGGATACAATCAAGGTAGCAGAAATAGCAACAAACAGCAGCCATAAATATGTACCATGGTGATAATTTCAGCCTAATTGTTAACTTCAAAAGCTTATCAGCAGGCCAAGGACTACATTAGCTGTTTGATATAAGGCACCTGCAATACAAACATATGCATATAAAAATTGACATTCTGTGTTTTCATAAAAGCATTTGACTCAAGGTTATCTGATGTTTTAGGTAATGGTGAATGTGAAGCTGGTAAATGTAAATGCTTTGCTGATTGGGAAGGTGACCGTTGCCAGTGTTCATTACAATCAGCAAAGCAGTGCCTGAATTCAAAGGGCCAGATTTGCAGTGGAAGAGGAAACTGTGTATGTGGAAAATGTGAGTGCACTGACCCAAGAAGCTTTGGCCGTTTGTGTGAATACTGCCCTGCTTGTAACACAGCCTGTGAAGAAAACTGGTAGGTTTCTTGTGCTACACTTCATGTTTAACTCTGTAGTGTTGAAGCAAGGAGAAATATTTCTTCTTGGCTATGTGTACTATGTGCTGTTTTCTTTAGATATTTAGATTATAGGAAACTTGAAACGTTTCCTACTCAAGTATTCTTCCTGTGTAGTTGGGTTTTAATGCTAACTAAACAGCTGAATGTCCACGTCTGAATTCACCAATATTTCTGCTTTGGGAAGTCAGAGGTGATATGTGGTATGAGTATAGTTTTTTCGTATATACTAAAGGATGGTTCTTCATATAAAATCTTCTGAGTGGAGAACAAAGCCTATAATTTTGGGATTTTAAAAGTGGACAGTAGGTCCTACTCTTGAATGCCACTAAGTCCAGTGATATTACCTGAATTTCTCTCTGCATACTCCTTGTGCCTCCACCCTGAAGGGAGGAGGAGTGAGCAAGAGCAGCACCTATGTACTGTCACCGTGGTTTTTAAGGTAGAGTACATGAAACCCTGTCCTTGGGCATGGTTCTTCTGGCCCTCCTGTAACATGACACAGATATCATCTCACATCCCAGTTTGTACAGAATGGTGACAGATCAGCCTTTAGTTGGGAAGGGAAATGCAGTAGAAGCAGAATTGTTGATTATTTGTACTCATTTGAAATATAGCTCATCTGGTGAATGCACTGAGGAGACAAGTTGGGCTGTGTCTGGAAAGGTGACTGCTAAGACATTCACCAGATAAAATGAAGTTAGCCTTGCTGGCTTAGACTTATTCAATATCACTGTGAAATGCATGCCTTTAATACATTCAGAAGATGGCATACATTCATTAAAAAAAAAGTCAAGGCTTTTCTGGTATCACCTGTGATGTCCATCCTCTTGCAAAGCTATAAAGTGTAAATAGTGGGATTGCCATGCTGTATTCCACCATGCTGATCTGTATAAGCTGCCCAGCACTGAGAACTTATGTGTTTTTTTCCTAACAGAGCATCAAAAAAGTTCTTGAGAATCACAGCATGTTTCCCAATGAGAATGATAGATAAGGAAGGCTAAGAATGAACGTGAGGCTGACAGTGGAAGAGATGGTGCAAGACCCCTGAGGAACACATCCGAGAATGCAGAGCAGGGGCCAGATGAAGGGGGCTTGAAACCAAACAGATGTTTTACTTACTAATTCTGCATGGTCAGCCTTGAGGAGTGTCACAGGGATAAAATGCTGAGGAAGGCATCACATTTCAGAAAAAAAATAAATGTCGCAATGTTTTTACTAACAACAGGAAAACATAATACGTCAGCTTGTTGATAGAATCTCTGTAAGGAGAGTGCAGAGAAAGACACAATGTTTTAATTACATTTCTCTTACAGGAATTGTGTTCAGTGCCACCATTCTAACAATGCATCTCAAGCTAAACTTGACCAGTGTAAAACCTCATGTGCTTACCTATTGCATTACGTTGACCAAACTTCAGGTATGTGATATTTTCTGGATAATTTTGGTGAGAGTTGAAAATCTGTCCAGGTTAATGTTTGAAATCATCACTGTTACAATGCCTTTCAAAAGTATGTCAGTATTATTACAGTAAAAAAGAAGGAAAGCAGGAAAAAAGAAATTACTCCTAGCTTCAGGGAAAGTAAAAGATAAATAGTAACAGGAAATGTAATTGGCAAGCATTGCTAAATAGATTTCCCATTTCCTTGAGAAGTCACATCTAATAATAATGAATCCTGCCTGAGCCGTGCTTAAAGCAATATTTATAGAAGTCCATTATGACATTTGCATGCTTTCTTGCATTGGATATGTTTACATTATTTGACATTACCAGAAATGAAGAAGGATGAAACAGAATGCTTACTTCACTGGCAATAATGTTTAAATACTCCTTGCAAGTACAAAAATGTTGTAGTTTTGAGGATCTTGAAAAAATAAAATACTTTTTTATAAAATATTATTAAGCTTAGTTATTCCACACTGCATCAAAAATGGACTCAGATGGTTACCTTATGTCATGTCACATTTTTGTATGTCTTTTTCTCTTAAAGATTTTTATGAATGGGAAAACTAGTTGAGAATACTTTTCTCATGACCTTTTTAATTAGAAGAAGGCCTACAGTGTGAGAGCGTTGGCCAGTGAGGGCAATATTGCACAAGGAATCGAGAAACTGTTTTCTTGCATATTTCACCAGTGATCTGTGCTGTAATCTCATGAAAATCAAACTGTCTTGGACCTGAACATCTTTAACAGTTCATCTTCTCAATTTCAGCTATAAACTCATTGGTTTGCAGAGAATTCATGGTGGCTAGCACAGTGAAGCCTTAGTCCTACTTCTGTAGATTAAAGGGATAATATCTGAGCATTTTTCTGTGCTTGGTCTTAATCAGAGTTCATGATCTTCTTTGCTTTAAAAGTTTGTGTATGGCAACATGAGCTATTTTCCCTTAATGTTTATCAGGCTTGTGTTACAGTTATGCTCCATTAAGATGCAGTGGTAAATGTAAATGTGCTTTAGGGATGTGCTTATTCTGTACGTTAGGCTTTACACTTGTGTTTTCCTTTCATTGCAGAATGTTTCTCTGGACGAAGCTACTTTAGAGTGTTTTCCATAATCTTTATAGTTACATTTCTGATTGGGTTGCTTGTTGTACTTATCATCAGGCAGATAATTCTGCAGGGAAATAGCAATAAAGTTAAATCTTCAGCTGATTACAGAGTCTCTGCGACAAAGAAGGTAATTGATTTCAGAGCCATCATATTCAGTAATTTATTTCTTTCACATAAAAGTTAGCTAATTGTTGATAAAAATTGTATCTTCTCCTTCAAGGAAAAGATGTTTTTGCCTACTGTTTGTACAAGAACAGTAACATACAGACGTGACAAACCAGAGGAAATAAATATCGACATCAGCAAGTTGCGATTAAATGAAACTTTCAAGTGTGAATTCTGAAGACAGTGTGTTTTCTGCAAATGTCTATTTCCATCATTCTCTACTTTTTAGAAGTTACCACTCTGTCAGAATCTCGGCTGTTGCTGTTTGTGTCATGCATTTTGTTGGATACTGTAACAACGTGACATGTAAGCATATTCACATAAGGTGATTATGTCTGAAACTATAGCTGCTGTATTTTTTTTTTTTAATTTTTTTTTTTTTAAGAAAATGTGCGTTACTACTGTTCAGGAACATTAGTGTTGATGTAGCACTTTAATGTATTCTAATTTATTTAGTTCTGGCATAGAATGTAGATACGAACAGATCTGACAAAGCACTGATCTTGCTCTACTTGTAGCTAGTACTTATGTGCTCTGTGGGAATGGACAAAACTGTGACTGAAATATTAACTTTGCTGTATATTATAGCAATAGGTGAAACTATTCAAATGCTCTTAAATAGAGTAAATGGTACTTTTATAGTTCTCTCAGTTGACTAAATTCCACTGATTTGTCTGCTTTAGTCCCTTAGCTTTTCCTCGTTGCTTAATAAAAATGACTGGATTAGAGTGCTTAGTTACCAGTGTGTGTGTAGGCACACACACACGCACATGCACACGCACACAGACAAATATATGTATAGGTTTTTTTATGTGTTATGTCACATAATGATAATTTATGTCTGACAAGGAATACTTTTTAGCTTTTTTGCTTTTTTCAACATAAAACTTTTATGTGACTATTAAGATATTCAAAAAAACTGAGCGGCTACGGAAAATGAGTTCCTCTGTCCATCAGCACCACCTGCACTGTAACCACTGCCCGCTGACTGCGCCTTTGGAGTCAGCAGCATCAGCTTCAATCCGATAAACTGCACCAGAAATGTCTTTGGTCTGCTAGCTACATGTCAGTGTTTTGCCAAGTAAGGGCTTGTTCCTTTTGTATGTCAGACATCAGTCTGATGTTACACACATGCTCTTTTTTCTTTGTAAATTAGTTGACAGGATTCGTTTTTCTCGTTCTGTACTTTACCACTTTAATTTTTGTTTCTGTGCATTGAGAAATGTGTCCGGCTTGATGTGACAAAGAGTCTGCAGTTTGTAGGAAGCAGAGGAACATAGGAATCATTTTCTCAAGAGAACATATTAACTGACTTCATAAATGTAGGACCAAATTCTGCCTTCAGTAATGGGAAAAACTCCTCTAAACACAGTGGGACCAATATAAGCTCGCCTGAAAGCAGAATTTGAGCTAAAATTTCAAGCAGAAGCATTTTCTCACCCTTTTAACTGATTGTAGTGGTAGAGAGCAGGTTATTGCTGTACACTAATGGGCAGTCAAACAGCACTCTGTGTTACTTACAGTATGTTGCCAAGATTGTAAGAAAATCTGATCAGTGTCTGTGAAATATGCACTAAAATCTTGGTGGTGAAAAAAAAAAATAATAATTGTCTCGTAGGACATTATGCAGTGTGTCATTTTGACAGTTTTAATTACTGGTACTATTTATTGATCTGTAATTGCCATAGGTAAGAGTTACAGAAACAAAGCAGGACCGCCTTACATGAAATTTGGTAGTAATTGGAATATAGTAGTATTTCCTATTCAGTATATCTTCTGTAAATTCCTACAGGTGAAAGGAGGGCAGGATGTGGAACAAATAATTGTTATGTGAGCATTCAGAATGAGTATTCTGGATCATGCCAAACAAACAAACAAAAGTTTTAAACTGGCCTTTTAATGGTTTCTGAAGCAATCCTCAGAATAGTCCCTTATAGCTTCCCACCCCATTCAGGTAAAAATGTCTCATTTGAAGTAAAGGTGGTTACCTTATACTAACCTTGATTTTACTGATAGTTTCATCATAATATCTTATCTACATATTCATTCTGACTCAAGAATTGCTCTGTAGCATATCAGGAGTACCTTGAACTTTCCTTTCCATTTGAAAATGTATTTTCTTTCTGTGTATATTAACAGACTCTGAACCACTGTTTTCAGGGGGATTAAGATAAAAAAAAGCAACTAAGTTTTACTTATTATTGTTCTTGTCACACGGTTTTTGAATAGGCAAAAAAGTCTCTGGTCATTTATTTCACTTAGACAAACAAAACAAAGAAATAAAACCTGCATGAGAATACCTGCATGTATAACAAAAGCTATGATTATGTTCTTTAACAATATGATATAATTTGTTTGAACAGGAAAGATTCATCAAAATGTGTTTCTCCTAACAGCCCGTAAGCCACTTTCTGAAGTGACAGCTATTATTTTATTATCTAGAATTTATTTTTTCACTGTTAGAGGAAGCTAAATTTTGATAGGGGGCAATGGAGCTGAGTGTCTTTGGGAAGAAAGATATAATCTGTACAACCCATAATCCAGACATGTCCTATTGCTGCCACTTTTTTCCTGTAGCACTTTGTTGGCATTGCAGTGCTGCCTGTGCAGGAGTGCGGCCAGTATGTCTTTATCAGAAACCTGCCTGAGCATGTGATATGCTCCGCTCAAACACAGCAGGCTTGCAGGACAAAGTCTTAAAACTGAAAAAAAAAAAACAAAAAAAACAAAAAAAAAAAGAAGAAGAAAAAGAAAAAAAATTATAAAAAGGCTTTTCTTGCATCTTGTTCACTGCTTTGCTGTATTGTAGAGGGATCTAGTGAAAAAAGAATAAGCTAATGTTGCTAATGTGACAGGTCAAGGCTTTTAGAAGGCCCATAGGGAGCCTACATAGAGCAGTATCCTTGGGAGGAGGCTTTGTTTCTGAAGATGGAATCTATCCCTGAGAAACTCTGGCTTTACTCAGTGCTTGTTTCCCTCTGCCTTTGACCATGTTTTTCAGAAGAGCTGCTGCAGGAGATGAATAGACCAACAAAAGCCTCACTATTTAGGGAGCTGTGTTCCCTCAGCACATGACCTTAAATGAGAAAGCAGCCTGTAATTCACAAGGAATTTCCTCAGCAGTCACAGAAGGACTGTGCTTCCTATAGCGCTTATTATGGGAGATATCACTGAGAAATTAGTTCAGATTAATTTTCAAAGTACTGAGCATCAAAGATGCTTGTAAGAATACAGGGAAAATATCCAGCCTCAGTGTAGCACGTTTCAAACTTTTGAAATAAAGTGGAATATTTTGAAATCTACTAGGCTGCTTGAAAAAATGGAAAGGTCAGATGATTTGACTACATGCCTATACTTAATAGTATGCTCACAGATACTGTGGCAACTCGTTGCTGATTTGCAGCATTTATTCTAGATTTCCTCCTAGAAACGGAGCATCTTCATAACTCTTCACAGCAGATTTGTACATGTTAAAAATGTCAATTCTAATCCCACATTATTTTTACCTTCGGTTTACTGACTATGTAACATTTCAGAAATGGCACGTTCATACAACTAAAAGACATGCATCTTCAGATTTGTTTTCCAAGGCTCTGAGAGAGATGAAAAAATGCTGTGCACTGATTATTTCCAAGCATCACGAGCACATTAATAACACCACTACAGATGTGTGTGGGAAAATAGCTGGTTCATCCAGAAAACGTGCACATGGTATGTGAGAAATTTTCATTGTGACTAGCTGAAATTCCCTTACGTTCACAAGCAGTGTTGCGAGTGGACCTTAAAAAGGAAGGACATCTGTGTAGGCATAGTTTACATTTTAGCCACTATAACTAACTGGATTTATTTTTTCCTTTCTATGATGTCATGAAAACCTGCTATGTAAAGTATTCTTTAGACTGCAGTGGAGAAAAATATTTTCCCAGTCTGATCATACATTTGTTTTCTGCTTAGTGTGCATACTTATATGTACGTGCGGCATAAACTGTGGGAGTGAACAGCTTCAAGCAACCCTTACTCCTGAGGGTGACCATAAGACACAGCAGTGCCCAGGACAGAAGGATGTAGGGGCCCTACTGTTTTTGCAGTAGACATCCCAAGCAGACCCAATGCAGCCCACTGTTCCTCATGGTGTCTCAACAGAGATGGCGCTCTGGGACCATATTTCTCCATCTGTCAGGGCAGGAAGCCTTGTCAGAGGAGGTTGTCATAATGGCCACACATTGGAGATGCATGACGTGCAGTCCGCAGTCATCAACACTGCAGCCTGTTTGCATCTTTACTCATCAAACACTGCTTGCATACAACCTAGTGAGGTACTGTAAATCTGGGTGCTGCAGCCCTCCTTGAGAGAAAGCAAGCCTTTCTTCTGCAAAGTCCTTGGGCATCTGTCCATCAGCTTCTCCCCAGCCCCAGGATCTGCACTGCCACCCTTCAGTGATGTTTTCAGTATCTAGGAAGGGCGCTTGTCATAGAAGTGCTGTGTGGCATTTGCTCTTCTCTGTGGATGAACTGTGGTGCCAGTGTTCTTGCTCTCCCTTTGAAATAGAGATGCAAGATCTATTTGGTAAACAAGAGTGCAGCAGCGTTAAGAATGACACTACTTTACCATGGTAATCTTGACGCTTCTCAATGCACAGACGTCTCATGGATATTACAGAGAACAGAAATTCATGGAGAGAAAAAAAAGGTTAGACATAGCTAATGTGAATGTTTTTGTATAGTGAGCCAAATCAGTGGGATTTCACTGAGTGCAAGCCGGCTCAGAATGATTGTTCATTCTGGGAAAAAGAAAAAAAAAAGTTATAAAACCCCCCACAAAATTAGCAGATTCTTAAGTTTTAGGAATGCTGCTCTTTGTTGACTTTTCTGCTTATTAGAAAAATGTTTTTAAATCTGACTTTTGTTTAAACAACAGCTTCCACTCAAATCCTGACTTTTCATCATGATACCTGTGTTGTGTTTGAGTTGTTTGTATTTTGAAGGGCGAGGCTGAAAGATGAAAGATTCATTTAGGAAGACATTTGTTTTAGAAGAATTCACTGTGCTAACATCTTCACTTTTACCTACTACTGCTTCGAAGTGTCTTATTTAGCAATGATGTGACAACTATTAATAATACTACAGTTTTTAACTTTCTATTTAACATATACTACCTTTTGTAAAAAATTATATACAGATGAATAATGTTTCTCTAGATTTTATGCATAGAGAATGTTAGTAAGGGAAGACGGTTTAATTATATCTGTAACTTCTTACTGTCCATCTTCCATTTTAAATGATACTTTTAAATCACTACTTTTATTTGTCTGGAAATATACTGAATATTTTATTATTTAAAATAGTATACTTTTATAGCTGTTTATTAATTTCAGTTGACTACTAACTTCTATTTTGATATTTATTAATGAGTTGACACTGTAGTATATTGAGATGTTTATTTTTCTATCAGAGCTGTAACAACTATGACATAGCATTATTTTAATGCAACATCATTGTACTTGCTCTCTAAAAAAATAAAATCAATATTTAATCTGTATGGAATTTTCATATTTTTAATGCCTAGGATATCTGTGGTAAGTTAAGGAAGAGAGACTCCCTTCTTTTTTGAGAAGTAACATGTTTTCATCAAGGTGTGCAAATACGTCCACAAAGAGGATGTGATTATATTGCCTTTCAAATGGTACAATACCATGTCAGGAGAATTTAGGCTAAATAAAAAGAATACCCTGTTTTTCAGATGTAGCCAAACAGATAAACACACGTTCAGGATGGGGACAAGAAAATACTTCCTACAGAAATATAATCTATCTATTAATAGATAGTTACTGTATCCTGCTTTGTTCTGCTTTGGTAACAGAGGAGCTCCTGTCCTACATATGGGTCAGTTTCTTGCAGATGTGTAGTCTATGCCCCTCGCTGCAGACTCACGTTGCTTTATGAGGTCTGGTGAAAACACATCAGTAGATCGGGACACCTCTCTTCTCCTGCAGAGTTGGTAACAGCGCATGCTCTGCGCAACACCACCACATTTCTCAAAGAAATCACTGATAAACTGATGGACTTCTCTCACATGAAGGAAGATTCATGTTCCTAGGAAGATCCAGGTTTTTCTCTGGGGGTAGGAAAGAGGTAGAATCAAATGATGACTGATATAGACCCAGTCATTAAGCCATGTACTGTCCAAGCCTTCACAGTGCACTAGAAAAGTACAGTAGCAAAAAAATCTGGGAAAAGATGTACAGCAAACCTAGAAAGAGAAAAATAATCACAATGGCAGTGTGAGCATCTTTGTTGCTTTTTCTGACAAAGCAAGGGAGGTAAACCCAATATAAGCCCGATGAGACAGAGGCAGAGGAATTTCCTTTTGCAGAGGCAGGAGATACATAAGCATTCACCAACACACAGAGCAGGCACTTGCAACCTCTCTCCCACAGAGAAAAATACATTTTCCACAACAGCTCTTTATGGAGGAAATGTTAATGTTGTCAGCACCTCTGAGTAAACATCCTGGATCAGACACACAGTTCAAGCATCTTGAGCTACAGACACAGGGCTGCTTTTTGCCACTTGATGTACAATCTCAAAGTCAGTGCTAACACTAACCCTAAATCTCTGACAGGCTGGCACCAAGCCTGTGCCTACCCTCTATGTTGTGGAATGATGGTAAGTATGGTAATGTATGAAGGCTCCCATCCTTCCTGTGTCCTGAAATCCTGAAAACATGCCTATATACGTTAAAATGTCCGGGTAGCTGTAGGGTTTTGACAATGGCAGCATCATATTTAGCCAGTTTCCATTTGTGCCCGTGAAGTAGAGCAATGGTGCTCTAATTTGACTGTAATGTAATGCAACTGCTATTTTGTTGCAGATACCATTGACCAGAAAAAGGCTTGCTGCTCAAGCTCTCCAAAGAGGAATGAAACCTAAGTTACAGCCTCTAAAGCCGGAGGAGGAAAGAGATCCTTCTTTCAGCCACTTTTTTGACACCAGTCATGTAGGTGCACACTATTACAGAATTTCTCTCCCTGCATGATTCCAACTGTGGTGGGTGCAGAATTTGACCTGATAAACAGAGAGGATGGAGGGGACAAAAGTTCAGCATTAGGGGCTGCTGCATGTAAGTTATCTGCTCAGCACAGTGGTTTGAGCAAAGATCTGAATATGTGCGATGACAGCCAGAAGGCAGTTGTTAGAATAACAAATAAAAGCTTTGTTAACAGGCTGATTTTAACTAGAGAGAAGTTAATCTGAAAAATGGTTGGTTTGTTCTCCTTCTAGGTCTACAACAAAGAGAAGAACTTTGGAAACACACTCCTGCTACCCTGGGCTTGAAACCAAATAGTTTAAATGTATTATATGAATTAAACAGAAAATCTAGTTTTACAGAAACCTGAATGGTCTGGAGCTGTGTTTGGGGCACAGGTATCCTCAGTGCAGTTCATGGGCTTGACACTTATCTTCTGACTGGGAAGATCCAAATTCCACCTGTTCTGAATTTACATTACCTAGGCATAGGCCGCAAGTCTGATTTATTAGTTCTAGTGGCCCAAGATTATCATCTCCTGGCCCTTTATTCAAGGAAATAGTGGTGGGTGGCAGAAAACAATGTTCCTTCTTGCAAATCATTCATCATCTGCTGAGCCCAAGCATAATATGGCCTCTAGCTGTTTTCTTGGCCTTGAACTCAATGATTAATGAAGGACAGTTACTGTTTAATAAGATGATGTGCGTGCAAGCAGATAAAACTAAATGATTAACCAAAAAGCATAACATTGCCAAGTGACATCACATTATGCTTATTGAAATCAGGGCACATGATGTACTTCTTCCAGCTTTGCAGCTTGCCAAGTTCCCTTTCTGAGCCCCTCACCAACATTTCCTCCTAAGCCTCTATTTATGCCTCAGCAATCTGGAGAGCCCAGGACCTGTTCCTGACTGGGATTCCTGTGCTCCCAAAACTGCTCACGGTTCCTGTTCTCCCTCACACCCTCTTCTTTTTCATTAGTCTTTCACCACATCCTTAAAGTATGTGATTTAACTGACATGAAAATGAGACAAACAAATGGACAATTTTATGTGGGATTTTTGTACAAACACTTGCTTTACTCTGCTTTAGACAAAACAGGACTTTTAAAGACTTCTACAGGTCAATCCTGGTGCTCTCTATAGCTTTTGGTTGTCTTCTTTCCTTCAGTCATTCTGCATTTGTGCCTGCGCTCCTGTGCAAAAGAAAGAAGAATAAAGCCAGCAAAAATAAGTCCTTCCCAGACTTCTCTCAAAACTGTGCCATCTGAAATTATGCTTGCCTTGAAAATCAGAGGCACTGAATCAGAAGGCTTCATCAGTGAACAGCTCACTTATCTTCAGAAGAGCTTTTTTTTTGTCTTCAAGCAGACAGGAGTGAGTCCAAGTCTGTAAAGCAGAGCTAAACAGAGCACCTCCCAGCTTGGTCAGATGTGGTCATATTCCTCTTCTTTCCAGTGTTAGGAAGACAGACCTGTTCCTTGGTGAGCTAGCCAGTTCTAGAATACCTGCAGGAACTCTCTCTAGCTATAACTTTTAAATCTGGCACTCTTACATCTTCTGCAAGGTATACACAACACACAAAACTCAAAGACAACTCATTTTAAGTGCCATCATTCTGGTATTACTTGTATTTTTTCATGTATTTCTTTATATCTGCATATTCCATCCAAAGTAACTTTTCTTCAGTATCAAGAAACCCATCTCTGTATAACCTGTTAGATCAGACAATATAGATGTACATACTAGTATGTACTGTAGATCCAGATACAGTCTCACAAACGTATTTTTAAAATGGGATTCCTCCCATACATTCTCATGCATAGCAGGACCTTCCCTTAAGATTTCCTGTACTTACCCAGGGTTCTCTTGGTGGCTATGCTGCTATCACGTTGAAATCATGACTTGAAGTGTTCCCCAGTATTCATCTCCTTGAACCTTTGCACTTTCCTGTTTATCTTTTTCAGCTGCTGTCCCACACATTACACCTAAATCATGGAAGACAAACACAGCACCCTGCACTGTGGATTCTTGGGTCATAGTCATGATTTTATAAATAAGAAAAAAAATATTTCCATAGCTGGTTTATTCTTCATTACTGTGAGTCTGGTATCTTGGTTTCAAACAAGAAAAGAATCAAAAAAAGAGAAAGAAAAGATAACGTGTCTGATGAATTTTCAAACAAAAAAAAAAGTGAAAGTCTCAGAAGGAAAATTATCATATGAGAAACTGGGAATGTTTCATGCTGCTTAAAGTGAAGTTTCCAGACAGCCTTTCCTGCTCCGTCCTCACCCCCCAAGAAAAAGTTGTTTCAAGACTTTTATCTGAAGTTTGATGCCATGAAATTGCTGGATCCTTGTGGTCCAGTTGAAGAATGTGTTAGAAGTGAACATGCAGAGCATCCTTGAGTATCAAGTCCTCAAGCTCCTGTTTGACATCCAAGCAACTGTTGTATTCTTACATTTTCTGTTTATACTCTTTTCACTCACTGAAAATTAGCTGGTATTTGAACTACCTGAAAGCAACTTCTAAAGCATGCAATGTAATAGTCACTGCACTATCCAGGAATTTTGCTCACCTAGTTAACTGGCATTTCTTCAAGTGCGTTAATGAAAAACGTACTCAAACATTGTTATTTCATGAAAGGAAAAAAAAAGCTTATCAAATGACTGTCAACGTAACTCAATATCTTGAAGGAAAATGTGTTACTGAGTGTAATTGCTATCATTTACACTATTTGATACATTTGGTGACCTAGTTCAGATGGAATTCATGTGCTTTTATCTTGACAGATTTTACTCCTTCCTTGGTTATGGCCCAGTTACTTCTGCTTCTCTAGGCCAATGCAGGTGCTTGCCAACAAAGTGAAGCCTGCAATGTCCTTTTGAACTACTGAGATAAGGAAGCTGTTTTTCTTGAGCAAGCTCTGGCAAAGATATAATTTTGGTATGTTTGCAACACCTGTATTATTGCAGTTTCACCAGATTTAAAATTTATAGTGAAGTTACAGTAGTGTAGCTATTCCTGAGGTTAAGCAAACCTGAAATCTTTCTAATTAGAGGCCATAAAAAGAGAGTTTTTCTTGAGATTTGAATCCTTCTGAGATGCCTCTTGCAGCAATTGCTTTTCTTTGCAGCTTCTGCTTAGTTTGTGAGTACCTCTGTTCTAGTGAATCAAGTCACCAGATAACATCCTCCTACCACTGCAACTCTACCTTTCTACTTTGCTCTCCAGTCTTGCAAGGGATGCAGTGCGTGGTTCAGAGAAAATTCCCTCTAGAGCCCTGGTCTACAGCTTTCCTTCAGAGCAAAAAAAAGTTTTTGCCTCCAGAACTTCCTACATCCCCCTCTTCTCTATGTAATTGATGCTTACTTGAATAGTTACATGCTATCCACTGCTTCTGAGGTTTATCAGATTTGCACCAAGAAAGGCAAGTTTTGTTTGTCATGCTGGATAAGCATAAGATTATAAGGAAAGATACCTTTCCTCTCATCAGTTCTTGAATAGCTTTCCACTCGCAGAACAAAACCCTCATTAGGGGAGAACACAATTTTGCTGAGAGAAATCTGTTGCTGCAGTCACTTTTCCTTTCACTCGTTAGCATTATATTCCTGGTTATCTTCTGTGTCAGTTTGCTCTGCACACAAGCTGGTTGCTTTTACACAGACTGAATGGTTCAGCTATGTAAGGTGCCCTCAACAAGCATCTCTATTAGCTCACTTTCCTCTAGGTCAGCTGTCCTACCTTGACAGCCATACACTCAGATTGTAGTTCCTCCACAAGGGAAACACTGATAACTCTCTCTCTCTCTCTCTCTCTCTCTCCCCATGAAAAAAAAAAAAAAAAAAAAAAAAAAAAAAAAAAAAAAAAAAAAAAAAACCCTTATAGAGTTTTTTCTTCCTTTCATCTTTCTGAATAGCTGCAAGAGCAACTTCTAAAACAGGCCCTTCTGCCAGTTCTCTTCCATTAGCATCTTTAAGTGCACGCACAAAACAAAAGGCATAAAAACACAGTTACCAATCTTTTCCACTCCTATCTCTCTACTAGAACAAAGAAACAAAAGATCTTGTCAAGTTTTTTATTTCCAGACTCCTATTTACTCCATGCTAGAACCAGCCCTAAAGGAACAAGGCATCTTGTCCCCAGCCTCTGGCTTTATACCTGTGGCTGGGTGGCCTCCTCCCACACATCTCACCTCAAATTATTCCCAGATGGGTCGCTGTCCTTGAATGCTCTTGTTTGTCTACTTGATTAGCTTATTAGTGTCTTGGCTTTATACAGAGGGTTTTAGAAAAGGAAAGATTTTGTAAAGGGGATATTGAATTAGTCCTGTAATCTACAGTTATGTGAAGGATGTAGAATCAAATATTTATTTAATAAGACAATAAAATTTATGACTGAACGGACCATAACATTTATATATTTTTTAATAGATCTGTATTTTCAGCTCCTAGTGAAGCTACTACTTCATTTTAGATTTTCTGCCTTCTCTCTGTAGTCCCTGGACTGTCCTACTGCCAGTGATACCATCTGATAACCAGGTCATTTGGTAGGTGCCCAGAATTACAAGCTGAATTCTTAATTAGGCAGCACTATGACAAAGGAAAGGATTATAACTAAAACAAAACTAAAATGAGACAGAAATAAGGGTGCCTCTGAAAACAGTTATGACAAAGATTATAATGTCTTCTGCTATAGCAACTATTACCTTAAAGATGGTCTTCTGGGATGGGAAATCATGATTGTACCCCTAGGCTTTGTTCAGAGTCTAAAGTTCTGAACTTAAAAATTTTGGCAAAGATTCCTTTTGGCACAGCAGAGACCTAAATGTACTCCTACATTTGCTGAATCCCACAAAATGGAAAATTTAAAAACATGACAAGACTATTGGGATAGCTGTGAAAGTAAGACAGTAATCTATTAAGATATTTTCCACAGCATGAATCTCTAAGGTTTTTCCACATGGGGTGAATATTTGGATTAAGGTGGACATCTTGACAGGGTGGAGGAATGGGCCGACAGGAATTTCAGTAAGGAAGCATGCCAAGTCCTGCACCTGGGGCCAGCTGACCCCTTGCTCTGATCCAGGCTGGGGTCTGCCTGGCTGGACAGCAGCTCTGCTGGAAAGGGACTCTGGATTCCTGCTGGATACAAGATGGAAGTGAGTCAGCTGTGAGCCAGTGCATCCTGGGCTGTACTAACACAAGTGTAGTTAGTAAAAAGATGGAGGCCATTGTCTGTACTGACAGTCATTAGATGAAATCTAGATAGTGCATCCAATTTGGGGGCCTCAAGTCAATGAAGACTGATAACATGGAGCAAGTTCAGTGAAGAGCCACCAAGATGGTTGGGTCTTCTTGCTTATCAAGGAGTGGCTGAAGGAACTGGACTCCATCAGAGAAGGAGAGGCTTCAGGGGGCTGAAAAATAGTCTACCAGAGCCTATGGGGAGGTTATCAAGGAGGCATTCAGGCTTTTCTCAATGGTGCATGGTAAGACCATGGACATAAATTGAAATAAGAAGTTGAAGCTACATATAAGGAAAAATACTCACTCTGATGGTGATTAAGCCTTGGAAAAGGTTGCTCAGAAAGGCTCTAGTGCCCATCTCCTTCAGGGTGCTCAAAATCCACATGGACAATGTTCTGAGCAATCCAATGCAATAAAGTGTTGATCCTCCTTTGAGCAAGAGTTTGGACTTGATCCCTTGCAAGATCCCTTCCAACCTGAATAGGTCTGTGAGTCTGTGGTAAGTATGGATCCTGGCCATTCCTCAAAAATACATTGTCTTTATTTCCTTACTACCTGCATTGACCTCAAGAGGCCTGCTGTATGCAAGTGATAAATGACACTGGTAGCAATCATTTACTAAGAATCTGCTGGGAATGAAAAGCTGCCATTTCCAAACTCCTTTACAAAGCAGACAGATCTTCTTCGTCAAAGAAGCAGCTATATAAGGAAATTCAATACAGTTAAATTTATAGCATACATTGATTTGTGAATGCATATTTCCCATCTGTCCATGGAAGTGTTTTGCCATATAAAGCAACATACCATCTCTGAGGCATCTACAAATCCCCTTAGCTTCAATGGGAGTAGCATATACATAGATGAGGGCACGTTTTGGCTCATTGTCAGTATTATCCTAATAGCTTTTTTCTTGCATTTTTTTTCCTTGAAGTATTTATATTTCTCCTCTCCCAAGGTTCTGATGTAATTCCTGCTGTTGCAATTATAGAGTTCATCTACATCAGTGGGAAGATCTTTGAAGTCTAATTAGATTTCTTGAGAAAGACCATGGGTAATCTGAAATAAAAAATCATGAGATCACTTCAAGCCAAAAGTGTCACGCAGTAATATTAGACCAAATATTATGCAATTTTTCTGATATTCATGCTCTCTTCCCACTCATGAATTGGGTTCAAAAAGCCTATGGTACTTATATGATGTATCAGAGAAGTTCCAAATGTTCCTCACATAATTTATATTCATATTTCCTATGGAAAATGTCCTTTCTCACAGTCTTCCCCTGTTAAGCTAAAGTTTGTCCATCACACCAGGGTAATCACTTATGTCCACAAAACTGCAGAACAGAACTTGATTCACTGTAATTCAGAATTACTGCGTAGGCTATTTTTATTTCATAGGGAATTTAAAGGGGATTTACTGAACGCACATGAGAAACATTGCAACAGGCTGATGTCCACCATATGTCAGTACCAGACAGGAAAATATTCTATGTCATGTCATCACTGGCCAGAAGCAGGGACTACCACAAGGCATAAGAAAATAACAGCAGAGGACAGAATATGCTTGGGCCTTGCCTAGCTGGAGCCAGCTTCACAGATAAGATCAGTCCTGTGACTTTCCCAAAGTCTGCCTTGAACATACCCAAGATCCGTCCTGATTTCAGTGCTCAAATCCAGGTACAGGAACTTGCTGTTAAGCCATCAGCACAAGGACAGCAAGGCAGATGTCAGGCCTGTCCCAGAGCATGACGACTGTCCCTGCTTGCTGAGCACTATGACATTCATCCCAAATCACCTCAGCTGCCCTGTGTGGCCAATGACACCCTGCTGCACTTCAGGAGAAGATGCTGCGAATAAGGGCTTTCCTGGGTGAATGGCTGTGAGGATTTAACCTGCAAGGATATGACAATGTAGGCTGAAATAATGGGGACACACCAACGTAACAGCTGAGCAAAGGGCAAGGCATCAACAAATCCTTGGTCCTTGTCCCCTCTGCACTGTTCGTTCTGCTCTGACAGGGATGGGACGAGTCTCCCAGCAACCCCAGGGTTACCTCCTCCCAAACTGTCACTTCCTGTGGAAGTTTCACATTGAGACATTGAGCAGGCATGACACCATTAAGACACCATGAGAACATAGTCCAGGGTTGTAGGGTCATAAGCAGTTACTAACACGTACTGAACAGACTAGGAAAAAACAGTTTAGTTTTGTGTGCAAAATCCTTGAACCAACACAATAGAAACCATAAACTGGGTATGTGTGCTGCCCAAGGTCATGCAGAAATCTCTTGCCCTTTTTTTTCCTTGGTTTGGTTTTCTCCTTCTTAACTTCTATTCTATAATATCGGCCAAACTATTGTTATGTAGCGGTAACATTTTTCTTATTAAACTGGATTCCTAAGGGTAAAATCCTTCTCATAAATTTTTGAGGCGAAAACTTCATGGATAGATATAACCAAAAGAGAGAATTGAGCCCATAACTTCTGACTGATATTTTTCAATAAAAAAACAAACAAACAACAAAACAGAGTTTGGCAGGGAAAAGTATGAGAAAGCTAAATCCACTGTCAAATATATTATTACATTTCAGAATCAAATTGCTAGCTCCAAGCTATTTGAAATATAAAATAAAATAAAATAAAATAAAATAAAATAAAAAAGGCAATATAACAGTGTGATTCTATAAACAGGGTTAAATGTAATACTATTCACAGTAACTTTAGGAAGGCACTCTGATACTACAGCAGTGAAGGTGGACTGATTTTGTGCTGATTTCATAGGAAAAAGAAAGAAAAAGAATAAAAACATATACACACAAATAAAATGCCAGGAAAAACAAACAAACAAACAAACAAAAAAAAACCCTTATGTATGTATTTTGTTAATGTTTTTCTTTTCCTAACCAAAAAATGGACTGATTGACAGTCTAAAGTGAGACTGCACTAATTTTGATGTACTGGAGATTTTAAAAAAAAATGAATGAAGATTTCTCAAGCTGATGACAATTTCTCATTTTATGTAGCAAAAACGTAAAGAATGAGTCTAAAGAAAAGTTAGCTTTTTCATCTGAGCCTTCTCTGATGGTTAGAGATCATTTCCTAACTTGTTTAATGAACAAGGAAAAAGGTTGAAATTCAAGATTAAGGCACAAACTGAGTATGTTCCAAAAATACACATTGGTTTGATTAGTAATGGTTGCATTTCTATGGCTCTGATAAAGTATTATTTAAAAGAAATTCTAAAACAAAGCAGAATCACTTAATCTTCCTTGAAATTCAGAGTACATTAAACTATGTACCTGCAGGAATTGGTTGTAGCAAAACAAAAGGGTTCCAAGTAACTTCACTATGTTTAAACAGAAATGCTTTCAGTTACTTTGTGGGTTATACGTATATAGAAACATATTATTAACTTACTGTCTTATATTTTCCCACATTTTCAATCATGAGTGCAACGGTTACATCTGAAAGAACTCAGTCTCCTTGCAAAGAGAACTCGGTCACTTTTGCTCCTGGCTAATGGGTCAGTGTGAATTTCCTTGGGGAAAATCCCCAATTAGAATTAGAGAGGTTAACAATGACCTGCATCTTCACCATCAAAGAAAGCCATGTGCTAGCACTTCATGTTTGCTTGCTGTAACTAATATGGAAATAGAAAGAAATCTAAGATTGCAGAAGGTACTTGGAGAAGGGATGTTATTTCTTAAATAAAAAAAAAAAATACTTGTTACTGTTATTTTCTTAGAAGTTAATCCTGCAGTGATTTATGTACTAACCTGGTAACAATGAATGCAAACCACTCCTGAATTCTTTGCATTTGCAAGGTCAAGATTCTTCTATTTCCATTGCGTACTTTGTGTCAGAGTAAGAAAAGAGACAGGCAAAATCTGGGAGGACTTCAGTCAATAGCAGGTTGCTTATGTTGATAACACTGCACTTTAGTCAGAGTTACAAGAAGCTTGTTTAGTGTTGCAACCAAGAAAGGCAGTTACCTTAAGGACAGCTCATACTGGTTTCCTCTGCACTGCTTTGCTGTCCGTGTCTGAAGAGCCTTTTGTTCTTCAGCCCAAGACACATGGATTTGCACAAAACATGGGTATTACAGACCTAGTATTTTGGTGCTGCAGGAAGTGAAAAAACAATGTACCCCCAAAAAAGGCTCTGTTTTCCCTCCTGTGTCACCACTTGACTTGATTTAGGTGGGCACATGCCCTTTGGGTGTCCATAGAACAATATGGCTTCAGAGCAAAACATAAAAGACATCAGCTTGCCAGTAGAGACACATATCAATTTCCTACATGTGCCATATTTACATCCCACAAAGCTATTGTACAGTTGAATTTTCATGTGACAGATCAGCACACAAAGAAAAAAAATAACTCCTTCCAAGCGTATTATTCGACACATCTATTTTATAACATATTCCAATTCTTAGCCCATAGTCACAGTCCCTTCCTTTCACAGCTGTAGAAGACCTGCAGTGCATTTGTTCTAGTAGACTCATGTCAGTGAAAGCTACACTCAGCTGTTACTTGTCCAACAGGTAATAAGGGTGATAGTTAAAGAAAAACTATTAAAACATTAAAAGCCAGATTCATCCAAGCATCCTTCTAATGTTACTCTAATGTAAATGCCATTTATAACATTGGCATTGTGCCACAATGAATCAGGCCTCAAAACTATGCATTGTGAACAGATGGTTGAAACCCAATATAAGGTGTAATTCACAGAAAGGATCTCTTCCTGTTTGTGGTTTTGTGGCATCAGTAAAGCTCTGAGAATAAATTAAAGCCTACAGTATATTTATTCTATGTGTTCTATTCTCTTGACAATTGCTTTGCACTCTCTATGAGAAATAAGCAATAAATGTGCAGAATGGAGGGCTTTTATCCTCAAAGCTTTAATTTCAGAGCATCCAAGAAACTTCTGATTTTATCTATGGATTCAATAGATTCTAGTAATGCCAGATGTATCTGTAACTAGGTTCAAAATTAGGTTATTTGTTAACCTTCAGGAGCAGCCCACAGTTGCTCACCATTGTGCTGCAGGGAAGGCAAGCCCCACACGAAACACCAGTGCCTCTCCAACACACCATCTGTTGAAGGCAGGGTGATCCATTTGAGATGCTGTGGATGAGAGGAGTTGTCAATCTGGGGGCTTCTGGGGACACTCCAGAGTGATGGGATGGGGCAGAGAAATGAATAAAAGCCATCCAGCTAAACACCAAATCTACTATGCTTTCCTCCCCACCTTCTGTAAAATGGCTGTTTTGTAAGCCTGTGGATATCAGTCCAGGGGCCCTGACCACTAGGGCCAGCTCAGAAGAAGCCCAGACATAGCTCAAGATTTGGGCACTGCGCCCTGTGCTCCAGCATCATAGCCCCTCTGCTCATGGCAATGGGGCCATGTGGCTTAGATGCTGTTGTCTCTGCTCTTCTTCATCTATTTTTCAACACTTAAGAGGAGAAAAAAATTAGAATCCCTGACTTACTTTCCACAGGAGGTCCAACTTGCACACTGCAATTACCAGCAGTGTGCCAGGTCTTCTCATCTCCTTACAGAAAAACAAGCTCTTCCTTTGTGCTCATGCCTCGGGTGTGTGTAGGAGTCTTTGGTATTATTCAGTACGTGCATTTTTTTCAGTTTTATCCAGTGGTTTTAGGTCTCAAGGGGACTGCTACTTCTCCTCATCAAGGGAATCCCTCCTCCAAGCATGAACTGGTCAGCTATTTGGTACAAAAACTGTTTATTCCTCTGGTTTTGAATTATGTCTATTAAAGTATTTGCTTTGCTGCAAGAGCAGCAACTCCAGGATTCAGTGCTGGCCCTGTGCCACTGTTTCCACATGCAAATGCTTGGAACCACTCTCAGCATTTCCATCATGGCTTTGGGCTTCTACAGCCTTCATGGGTATCATTATTTATTTATGACGGCTGCTCCAAAAGTAATGCTTCCTGTTTTATTACATTGGCCTACAACATTAGAGGCAGATGTTGGTGGTATGGCAGTAGAGATTGGACCTTTCTGCCAGTATTCTGTTATGTGTTACTGCCCTGTGACAGATGGCAGCAGAGGAGCAGTCTGACAGAATGGTGTCTGATGTGGAAGTGTATATGAAGCAAAAGTGTGGAATGGAATTGCTCCATGCAGAAAAAGAAATGGCACCCATGGTGTGTTCCCAGATGGCATTCATCAACACTTGCTGAATATTTCTGGAGTCCATACAGGTGGTGTTACCACAGAGGTGAGTGATGCATTTCAGAAGTGGCGACAGCAATGTGAAAGATAAGCTGTGTTTCAGACAGCCATGCACAGTTGTCACACCACAAAATGAAGACCATCTAGTGGTGGTGACTATGTTGAAAAATAGTGGTTTTTACCAAAGGATTTTTTTTTTTATCAAAGAGTATTATTGTGCTCTTTGCATCTGTTTTATTTTCCATGGAAAATAAAAAGGAGGCATTACATTCAGAGCCCCCTCTACTCTGCACTGGTGAGATCTCACTTGTACTGTGTCCAGATGTGGAGTCCTCAGTACAGAAGAGACATGGACCTGTTGGAGTGCATCCCAAGGAGGGCCACAGAAATGATCCAAGGGATGGAACACCTCTCCTACGAGAACAGGCTGAAAGAGATGGGACTGTTCAGCCTGGAGAAGAGAAGGCATCGAGGACACCAGAGTGCAGTCTTTCAGTATCTAAAGGGGGGCTATAAGAAAGAAGGGGACTGACTCTGTAGCAGTGTCTGCTGTGACAGGACAAGGGGAAATGGTTTCCAACTAAAAGAGGGGAGCTGGTTGACAGATTGGCTGTTTGATGAACATACATAGATCATATGCATCATCTATGTATGATGAACATACATAGATCTATGCATACATAGATCAGCAGGCTGGTTCCCCAACCAGCATCAGCCAGCTTAAGAAGGGACAAGGCGACACCTCTGTTTCTGTGTCTTGTCTACCAATGTACCATCTTGTTGCATACAAAACTGGGAGAAATGTCTATGTTTAAGAACTGTAGGCTGTTGCTGTCTTTCAGAAGTTACCAAAGGCAAGTGGCCAGCTGAAAAACAATGTGGTTGTGAAAATCTCTCCCTCTCCTTTTTTTTTTTTTTTTTTTTTTTTTTTGGAAACCAAAATAAAAGTTAAATCAATAATTTGTAAGCTTTCTTCCTTGGTTTCTTTGGTAAAACAATGGTGGCCACCCACATTGCAGCTGTCACTGGGTATATATCTGCCCAAGAAAAACCAGTCAAAATCACAGCCAAACACAGAGTACTGAGCAGAGGTCACTTATAAGCAACACTCTACCAGTAAGGCCTATCAGAAGGATGCTGCTGCTGTTGCTGTGTATTATTATGGTATTATTATGGTTGTATATCAGCCTTTTATGACTGCTGTTTCCTTGAAATACTTCTTTCATAACTTGTATCTCATTGGAGCAAACATCATATGTCAGAGCCTTCCGGGCTATGACATATAAATCTTTCTCAGTTGACCTCAAGGAGCGAGAAAAAGGGAGGATCCAAAGGACGTCAGAAAACATAAATAAATAACGTCACTGAAGTATATTTGAAATCATGTACCATGAACAAGAGGCCATAAAGAAAATTAGGCAATCAGGTTCTGAAAATCTTGATTAGGAGATCATGGAGACTTCTGAAATTCTGATGTTTGGACTTTTACTTATTTTTAAAACAGCAAGCATTTGATCAAGAAGCTTGATTTCATTTTGCTAGACATTTATATTTCTATTTCTTCAGCTGTTTTCCTTTTCTTTTTGTTTTGATTAATTTGAAGACAGTGGAGCTGTATAAACAGGAATGAAATCAAAGTTCAGTGTTGTGGCAGTTGCTCAAATAGCTGTGTTGACTGTTTGATCTATTAAAGTAGCAGTGTTTGAGTGATGTCATAAATTTCACAATAACAAATTGTATTTCCTATTTGCTGTAAGACTTTACGTACTTGTGTTTATTACATTGTATATAAGATAAATACTTTGCATACAGATTGATTTATTTATTCGTTTGCATCTGAAGAAAAACAATCCAGTTTTGCAATAGTTAAATAGAGCAATTCTGCCATCCAGTGGCTAGCTAAGCTAACTCATCTTTTCTACTATTTTTTTCTCATTGTAGAGTATGAAAATACTATAATGTAAAGTGTTTATTTCATAATTGTATTCCATTAATATATGTAATAAAAGTTTTAACATTCCTCACAATGTTTTCCTAACATTGTATTGAAACTGGAGGCTCACAAGGGAAGAAGGATGTTCCATAGACCTTTATGGATCAACTACAGATAGGTTACAGGTTACTATAATATGTTATCAGAAAATGTCATGCCATCAAGCTGTCCACATCTATTTGAAGCAAAGATCATGGGCAATTATTACTGTAGATGTTGGACTGATTTCTGCTTCCAGCTTTAACTTTACCACTTACCAGACTTCTGTTACTGATTCCATGGGACCATTGGCAATAGCACCCAAGAAAAACAAACCCCTGGAGCTCAGCTTGCCTGCTTGAATCACTGGCAGAGCATTTGATGCAGTATCCCCAATATAGCACTGTGTAATATCAAGTAGAATTAATGTTATTGATCTGTGAAACATCTCTGTGACTGTTAGGAAAAAAAACAAAATTGTCAGAGGAGGTGAACTGAAATGATGGGAGAATGATTAAATATATGTGATCACTTTCAAATGTAATCTCTCACACTCATTTCACCACCATAATTCCTAAGGTAATGCTCTGGACCACAAGGTGAGACCTGGTCTTCATCACCTGAGCCTGTACTGAGCAGAATGGGAAATAAGGACTTGAAAACATATCCTCACTTCCAAATCTAAATCTACTGTGATCACTTCTGAGGAAGAAGTACTTTCCAGATTGCAAGATTTTATTGGTAGATTACAAGCATGCTTTGGGGGAAAGCTTCGTTGCACAGATGACAATTCTGTGAAGCTCTGCACTCTCATGACCCTGGCAGTAAGTGAGAGGGGAATGCCCAACCACCTCACTCTTAACAGAAGCTCTGTTTATTTTCAATTGGATTTAATTACATCTTTTCATCTCCTTGGGATCTGCCCAGAGCCCAGCCACAGCAATCCTTCCCAGAGCAACACAGCCATGCGTGGTGACCCCACACAGAGCACCCAACAGCAGGGAGGGCTGCCAGCACCACTCCCCTTCTGAGCTGTCCTCCCCATCTCCCACCTCCCCTGCATTCCCGGTATAGATTAGATTGATTTTTATTCCACAAGGATTAAGTATTTTCCAATTGAATACATATTTTCATGAACATAAGCAGCAACTTCACCTGTGCCAAGCAGGACTTCCAGGGAAACCTCTGTGTAATTCTGTGGGAATTATGGGAAGGCTCTCCCATAAGGAAATTCTTCAATCTAAAGTAAATTGCATCTTGAGCTGAAGTTTAGAAGATGTCTAGAGATTAAGAAAGTGTCTCAGTTCATAGGGAAAAATCCAAGAGAGACTTAAAACAACTTTTCACCTGACAAAAATTCATTGTTTTCCGGGCTTCTTAACAACAAGGCAGCAAATCGATCTATTTTCAGAATAGAGATGAATTACGGCTAAATGCAGAAAGTGTCTGCTAGCTGATTTCTTTCTTTCCTAAATTATGTTATTAAAAAATGAATGCATTCTAAAAGAAGCAAGCATACAAAACCTAGTGTCAAGAGATAAAGAGGGATGGAGAAGCAAGAACTTCCCAAGTCACATTTCTCTCACCTCTTCAGTGGCAAAACTCCATCCTGAGCAGCCCAAATGACCTTTTAAAAGATACGTGACAAAACGTTTTTCCCTAAGACCAGGACCCAGACTCCCAAAGCAGGTGAAGAATTCATTGTCTTGAGGTCCTCTGAAAAAGGAAAGAGCTGACCATCATCATTATATCGCTCCCACTCAGCGTATATCTGCTGGGCAGATCACCACCGCTCCTGAATAGGTTGCACTGATCAAATCCAGCTGAAGGGGGGGGGCAGCCAGATTTGTGGCTGAGATCAGCGTTGTTGAGATGGCCATGATTCTGACTGAAGGAGAAAAGTGATTGGTTGGAAATACATTATTGAATTTTTACTGAAGAATTTTTACTGAATGGATGACTTAGTGTGGTCTGGGAAAGCTTAACTCTTACAGCCTTGGTAAATATTTTCTGGGTATACAATGAACTGCAGTCCTCCTATTTAGCACTAAGAAAGCAGTACTAGAGTTTTATCCTGGCTATGTAGTAACAAATGAGGCAAAGAGAAGTGTTAGTAGGGATTTTCCATTCTCACTGTATTGCTGGGAAAGTTAGCAAAGCTTTTAGAGTAAAATCTGAGCAGGAAGGAGATTAGGCCATGATTATTTGATATGGCAAGTCTCCCTACTATAGGTTGTTACAGTAGGTGTCCAATTTGCATGAACTCCTGAGCAGTAGATTTTTGGGGGAAGATTTTTTCAAAGGCACACAAAAGGTTTTGGAGTTTTGGAAACTTCCCCAGAAGAAACTCAGAAATCAGTCCCTCAGGGATAGCTGGTGGTTTTCAAAACCTTACTCCTCCAGAGCAGCACATTCATCCAAATTCCTTGACACTGGTAAAGTCCTGGTGATTTCAAAGCAGCTGTGGCAAGTCTTTTGCTTCAATTCACAAGAACAAGCTACCCATACCCCCAGAAACCCTGTGCTTTCCATGGCAAGACCCTCTGCAGTCCCCAGGGTGCTCTGAGCTATGCAGGCATGAACTTCTGTTGAAAATTAAGCTGAACTATTATAGTTTTATGTGCCCTGGCCATCTTTCAGGATCTCCTCTATTAAATCAGAAACACAATGATGTCATACTCAACGCTCTCTAGGACCATGTATTTTCCCAGGAGTGTTTTATCTGCAGCAAGATAACAGCTAAGCTTGACCTTTTTTTGAGGACACTTTTATTTGTGCAGTTCTAACTGATCTTTTTTTATTTAATCTAAGAAATAATCTCTGCAAAATCAAGTTTGTAAGGAAAACTCTGTGAAAAGAAATTGTCAGATGTGATTCTCTGTACTCTTGAGTACAAATTCTTCCACATCAGTAACATTTGTCAGCTACCCTTGCATAAATAAATTTGTCTTGCAGCCTGAGTAGTTACCACCCAGGAGAGGGTGCCCAACCTCCTTTTCTGCTCTCTCAGTAGCTGTAAGCAATGGCCACGTGTACAAATTGCAACTCCAATTTTTAAAACTTGAGACATGGCAGCAGCATCGGGGGTAAACTACCAGAGCTTAGCAATAAGTTTACTTCTGGCTGCACTGTTTCATGTTCACATCCAGATCTACAGCCACCTGGTAATCATCATTAACTCATCTTTTCTCACCACTTCAGGTAATGATAAACAGATTTTTTCTTTCTTTGTAGTACTGTGATCCATGTTTCATTTTCCCACTGTGTTTCTCAGTGGGCTTTTCAGACTATCTATAGGATAGCCCTAATTTCTAAGACTCTACCTGGTTATAATCTTTCATGAAGCTGCTTCTGTAGCTTAACATGCACTTGCTCATTGCCTTTGGCCCCATCTGCAACACCACCAACCTTCCAGGGAGGAAGCAGAGTGATTAAGCAGACAATCTGTAGATTATTAGAATATTAACTGTGTTGAAAAGTACAGTCTTCGGCTCATTACATCTGATGTTGGCTGTTTTCAGGCATGAAGACAAAATGCCATAAATGTCCTTCCTTTTCTTTTTCCATAAAAAGCCATAAATTGGCTTTCCTCAAACTTGTTTCTCTGTCCCTGATAACATATGCTGTGTATGTGTTGACTCAGGGCGTGTCTTTTATACGTATCCAGCTATGATGAGTCATAAATACACATTGTTTGGCTATAGGTGGAGTTACTAATGTGGTAACTGATTATGAATGGGCACAAGAGGTGTAAAGTCTAACTGGATATGATCATCCTCAGTCAATTCTAATAACAACCACACGTCATGTTATGTACAGATCAAAGTATATCCCTCACTGCTGTTGCTTTCATGTCTTCTAGAAGAACTTTTCTAGTTGACAGTTTCCATGGTTCATTTCAGTCTCATTTTGATTGATTTAATGAACTGATTTGTGTGGATCTGGCTTGCCTTTTGTTCTTAGAGAGTTTCTACAATTTCATATGACCCTTATGGATGGGCTTTGTGGAAATACATTTTGCCATTTGAGGATGACCCTCCAAAAGGTCCCCATGCTCAGCAAGGCTTCTGTGGTCAACCAGGAGCAGAACCACGTGTTCAGTGAACGGAGTGTCTGCGTAGTGAGTAGCAAAGGTGTCAATAGCAAAGAAACTGGCTGCTCAAAACTGTGGTGAGGTGGGGACATTTTCCTCTGGTTTGTGACGGGAGAGGAGCTGACAGAGCTGGAGTTGGTGTCAGTTTACTCCTGTGAAGTAACAATTCTCAGATGACACATAGGACTGCACCCCATTAAAACGGATGTGACAACATGCAATGAGTATGCATATTGCAACCCTACCCCTTGAGGTATTGGGAAATAAAATAAAGAATAAGCAAAGGGCAAGGAGCATGGCAGTGGAAGTTTGACGAAGGAAGAGTGAGAAAGTACTCTGGAAAAACCACAGGCAAGTGGCATGGTCAGTGTCGGAGAAGAGCCCAGCTGTGGGACAGATGTGTCTTGGCACATACTGCCAGTCCTGGAGCCGAGTGGTGACTGTGCCAGCTGTCTGCAGTTCCCTTCCAAATCACTGGGAGAGATTTCACCCTGACCCTGTAAATTAACATCAGCCACACTAAGAGGGCTAGATCTGATCATCTGGCCAGCATTGGAATGGGAAAGCAAAGCTTTGGAGCAAAGCAGTGGTAAGGTCTCAATTTGCATGTCATCTCCTGGAGCTGCTAGCATGAACAAAACATATGTGCATGAGTAGACTGGCCAAAATTTGGCAGTTTGGAAAGTTACTTTCAATCTGAATCAGCTCACAGACTGGGGAGCTACCTGGACAGCCCTGCTGGTAAGAAGAACATGTAAACTACAACTTGCTGGTATCTCCAGTTATATCACCAGGATATATAGGAAGACAGAGTCAGGAGAGGCTATCCTCCACTTTCAGCTCTTGTACTTTCAGTTCAGTCGATAGAAGAAAGATGGGAAGACTGGAGCTCTAGGGCTTCAGTGCCTCCAGGCACCCAATCCTAACCTTAGAGAAGCATTTTCCTCTCACCACTCGGCTGTGTCATTTGCTTTTGAGCCAAATTAATCAGAGAACAAGTCCTGACATGGACTGGAGGAAACTGAAGGCTTTGGGAAAACTCCAGGCTTCATGCCATGAATTAATTCATTCAGTACATAAGTGCAAATTACCACAAGGTGTAGAATGCTGAATCTAATGATCTAATGACACCAATCTGAGAAGTGTCAATATGCCAGGGGGATAGGAAGGCTCTTCAGAAGGATCTGGACAGTCTAGATCACTGGTCTGAGGCCAATGAAAAAGTGTCAGGTCTTGTTGAGACAGGAGACATTGGCATCTGGCTGAAAAATACTATGCCAATGAAATCTTTAATTTTATGTAGTTAGAAAAAAAAAATGTAGTGATTTGGATGTATTTGTCCCTTCAAATGCAATTTCTGTGGAAGGATTTCTAGACAGCTACTGACGCCCTTTTAACAACATACATTCCAGAAATTTGAATGGCCTGGATCATTTAAATACGGAAGAAGGCCCTTTTTGAGTTTGTTTGTTTATTTGTTTGTTTTGAGAACGTTCTATATTTTTGTTCTGTTCCCCTTCACACTCCTTGGTTTTGAAATACTATGAGCATAACCTTTTCTTTTCTTTTCTTTTCTTTTCTTTTCTTTTCTTTTCTTTTTTTTTTTTTTTTTTTTGGACAGCATTTTGGCTTTTCTACTTACAGTTCTGTCTGCATCCTTCAATTCTGAGATTAGCAAACAAGAAAAATAAACTTTGCTAAGAGAGTCAGTTTGAGCAAACTTCCAAAAGCACTGAATGCTGAGTTTGGGACAAACCCAAATACATTTTTTATGTCACCTAGTTCCACTGTCTGACATTTGAAAAATACTTCAGAAAGAGAATGAGCATTTCAGTGAATGGCAGTGAATAGTTAACTTTGAGGAAAAGCACTATCTGCTTCAGTATTTCTGGGCCATTAGTTCTGACTTTATTTTTTCTTCCTGAAATTATGTATGTTTTTTATTAGTTTCCTGAAAGTGTGCAGCATGTTCGCAAGTTCTCTGAACTGGCCAACTCCCCTTCATGTGACTTACACAGTGGAGTATGTTTTCTATGGTTTTAATCTTTTTTTTTTTAATATTAAAAATATAATAAATACAAAGTCAGAAAGGTCTATGATTTTTCCAGTGCCAGTGAGATCTCATGTGACTAACCTGCTAGGCAGTGCATGAAATGCTAAGAAATAAATGTTCCACGGGACAGGAACTGCACATGGTAAATGGAGCAAAGCGTGTTTTAATGCTTTATATGAAAAGTTCTGCATTGTTTTCCCAAGGGTAAAAGAATATTTTATTATTTTTGGTTGATACACTGAAAGTCACAAATACACTACTACCAGTTGTGAACATAATGGCATATGAAGCTAATGGGCAAAAATTAGGCAAACTACACATGTGGGGAGAGAAAAGGGCATACAGCCTTTTTCTGCTTTAGGTCAAACACCTGAGTTTCCAGCTTATTTTGAAACATGTGTGGCCAACACATTAGTTTTAAGTTTCTGTGGCACACTTTTTATGTTTTAACAAATATATAAATAAACAAAAGAAGTTTTACTTCTTACATACATTCATTATATTATGTGTTTTATATGCAGCCCAAGATATTTCCTCTTCTCCCAATGCAGACCTGGTAAGCCAAAAGTTTGGACATCCATGTTTTAAATGGTTGATCATTCTGTTTCATTTACATATCAAGGCTACCTCCGTTAGTCCAGCAGTGTTTTCCTCACAAGAAAACCTTGTATTGATCCCCATTGTTTTCCAAGATATTGCTTCACAATATTTATGGAAATCTGTACCTGATTAAGTTTAACTTGTGTTTCTCCACATAGTTACTTAGCTAAAGCAGTAACAAATGAGAGATACTCTGGAGCAAACACATCTTCTTCACATTAGAAATCAGCAGTCCAGTCAAGAAAAGGTATGAACTTCAGAAAGATCTCATTGTGTTTTATGAGGTGAAAATAATAAGCAGACCTCTTTGGATACCTGATTTTTCAAGAAGCAGCGTGCATTTCAGAAACTCTTTGTCAATCAACTGTGTCGTTTTAGAGTTGTTTTGACAGTAAGGTCAACATCTCTGTCATACAGGTAAGAACCTACCAACACAGACACTGGGAATTACAAGGAGATCAGCCACTGGGATAATTTGAGAAAGGAATGTTAATGTCTTTTGGAAAACTCCAACAGAAATGCCACACTGATAGGAAAAATGATTCAAAGGTTGTAAAGCAGATGTCAAAATTGGCAGGAATCTGCTTCAGTGAAGATAGTTCAGAAGAACAACTGGGAACTGATAGATTTTTAAGGAGTGGAAAACACAGTCTTGTGGATATCTTCTAGGCTAATGTGGAACAATTCCAGCTTTCTTGGCCTTGGTTTCTCAGGTTCTGGAGGAAATGATAGAAAACACTATATTATTTGAGATTCCTATTTCTTGGGCACAGTTGCATAGGAATATATAGAAGTTTTGTTAATGAAGAAGTAAATAATAATCCATAATCTTATAGGTACCAAATCATCTCACAGAATTAACATTTGTGACAGGCCAATTAATCAGACAGTATAATTTTCATTCCATTTCTACCCCGGAAACATTCACATACTGTCACTAAGGCTGAAAATGATCCATATTCTATGGAAAAAAAAACAAAACCCTTTTTGTTAAGAAATGTATGGCAACTTACCGATTTTATGTATGACTTTCCTGAAAGCATTGTAATTTTGATAAGAAGAAAATAATCAGTTTTGAGAGTTACCCTTGGAGATGCAGTTTATCTTTTGTTGGTTTGTTTGTTTGTTTAAACATTTGAGAAATTAGACAACTTTGAAAAATTTTAAACTGAAATTTCCCTACCTCCCAAAGCACCTCTCTGTGCTTGTTCCCAGATAAGAGTGTGCCCACAGTTAAAACTGTGGCATAGGATGAGCAAAAATTTAGAAAAGTGCTTTTAGAAAGAAAATAACTGGGACAGACAAACATAAACATCTCCTTTTGTCATAGCAAATTCTTTTAATATATCTTCACACAATTTTATAGACACCATTCTTTTTACATGCCTGCAAGCATACTTCACCGTGGCATACAAAATACAAGACTGACTTACAATACAGCAAAATTCAATGCAATGTGAAAACTGTTCTTTGAGGTTCCTGCCTGTTAGTATGCATCAATCTCGTACAAGATAAGAGCTGATGATCTTTAACCAGTAATTGCCAGCTTCTAGATCGGTTTTGTGCACTGCCATGACTCTTTCACCTTCTGCACAGAAGCTTGCCAAGCTTCTATGCCAGTTATGTCTGTTTAGATTAATGTGCTAACATGAAAGGAAAGATTCTTACTCATTACAATAGCTTGTTAAGACTGTTTATTGTGATACAACATCCATGGCAAAAGGTATCTTTTCTACAAGGGAATTAAGCTGAAATTAACTCCTCCACTCCTTCTTGTTTCAGTCACCTCCTGTGATTATCGGGGCAAGTTCCTGGTTCACAAACTTTTTATCTCTTGAAAATATTAAATAAAAACCACCCTCTGATAAGCAGAGACAGTGTATTTTACAAGGGAGTTTTAGAACAGGTAAGACATTTAAGAAACCCAATTTAAATAATTCTCTCTGACACGTGGTAAGTTCCTGCTCTTTGTATACAAAACCAGCCTACAAGAGAGAGAATAAAAAGGGCTGAATGTAGGTGTATAGTACTATACATCTTGTGCCATAATTGTGAATTCCAAGTGATAACAAGGGATGGGAACTGTGCCTTGTTTGAGCCTCTTTTGACTGGTTCTATCCAGCTGCCTGTCAGGTGGTGTAGAAACTTTCAGTCTATTTGCTAGTAGTTTGTTATCAGAAATTTTAAGTAATTTAAATAATTTGACTTTTATAACATCTAACACATTGAATATACATGTGATTTAGTAGCAAAGTTCAGACAGAACCTTGGTCAAACAGCTCACCAAATGTGTCCCACCTGCATTTCCCACACTAGCCCATGAGCTTGCGGTGAGCACATCTCAAAATTTTGTCTATCTTGAATGACAGTTTTTACCATAACTTTCCAGATTTTCATGCCTGGTTTTATAGCTGGAGTTACCAGAGGCTGAGAAGGATGGAAAGGAGAGAGAACAGCCCCAGGAATTAGGGCTACAAGGTCTCCTGGTTGCCCTGGTGCCTTTCAGTAGTGTTGTTTATTGCTATGTAATGCCCAACAGACAGGCGGGTCTTTTACAGTGGCATGTAAACAAGAAAGACCTTGAAACACCACTTCAAGTTTTTTTTTTTTTTTTTTTTAATTAGATTACCTTTGACATTGGTATCATGTTTCAGCTACAGCTACTGCAAATTCTGGCTGCTATAAAGTCAGGATGAGTGAGCTCTTATTTGCATGTGTCCTTGCATACCAATAATTCACCAACTCACTCATTTTTTTCTGACAGTATTTTCATGGGTGCATCCTTACTGATTCACCATTGTGGCATTGTTATTACTAAGGTAGAAATGCATTTGCTTATTTGACTTATTTGCTTCTTATAAGACTTCAGTCTTCTGGCCAAAGAACTTCAGTGTGGTTTTGTACAGGGTATGCCTGTATATTCATGTTATGTCTCCTCTGTATTCAGAACTTCAAATATTATGTTAAGGAAGATGCTTTGAGCCTCCATGTTGTAATATTTCAAGGAACGCTGTTGGAGTACAACAGTTTGAAGAGTATAAAAACAATCTAGATCTTTTGACAATATTATTTTATAAAACTATATATAAAAGTACTTTTCATTTTGTAGCTATTTAAAAATTAATTTGATCACAAAACAATTTTAGCTATGTTTTGAAAACTCCTCTGACTGTAACATTCAGTGTCAGGTGCTCTTCCTACTGAAATCCATGGGAATAGATTTCTTCTTCACAGAAGTAACAACCACCAGTGAATAACTTCAGCTTTATTCATCACCACAGAAATGCTGAAGCTACTATAAAACCAGTATTTTAGAAATACTTCATGATACCTCCTTCCTGTAA
This sequence comes from Gallus gallus, assembly GCF_016699485.2. Classification (NCBI taxonomy): domain Eukaryota; kingdom Metazoa; phylum Chordata; class Aves; order Galliformes; family Phasianidae; genus Gallus; species Gallus gallus. The sequence continues at coordinate 29,962,224 of NC_052533.1, forward strand.
TCCATTTATATGGGATGCTGAACATATAACATATACTTTCCACCACAACTTTGATACATACAAGAAATAAAGCAAAGGAAAGCAGATGTCTCTCCCTGACGTTCTACTGCATTTTAGATATCTGCAAATAAAGAAGTCTAGCTCATACTGCTGACAATGAGGACTGCTATGTGGTATGTGAGATATTCAGATTGCAGAAATCTAGTCAGATCACCCAAATATCAGAAAGTAGATATGTACAATATTGGCTGGATTTCTGTTGTCTGTAAAGGATATTTTGACACACAGTTGCTTCGCAATTATTGACCCTGTCACATATAAGTTGGTACCTAGTCTGTCAGCTGACTCTCGTTCCCAGTGGAGGCTGTAGAAGAGCCACATGAAGTCCAATAATTTTCCAAAGAGAATCTTAATCCTCCTCCACTAACAAGGAGAATTTGCTAACCACTAGTTGTCTAATCTAGCCTGTAAAACCACTTCATGCTGTGTACAGAACTCAGCACTGATTGAACCAAAAGCAGGATTCAAAGGACCCTGACAACTAATGGGCATTCCACCAGCAAGACTTAATCTCCTCTCTCCTGCTGCAAGGGACCTCAGATCCAGACCTACATTCAGCAGAGTGTGAATTTAAATGTTGTGCATTCCATGGTGCCTAGACTTCAGAGCTAACAGCAGAGAAGGACTTCTCTCTTTCTCTCTGTACCCTTTAATATGACTTGAGTGAATCTTGGCTTTGTTACACCCCGTGGCAGGACTCATACTTTTGTGGAGGGAAGAATTTTTCCCTCTTGGAGGATTTTGGTGAAAGCTATCATTAGTTCACACTGGTATCTGGGTCTGGAAGAGAGACATTAATAGCTTTTTTTTTATTATTAAAAAGTAAATAAATCTCCCAGCTCTCAAGGGAAATAACTGGATTCTGAGTTCAGATTCATTTTTACCAATTTCATAGGTAGGGAAACATTGCAGAATGTGGCTGTTCTACAGAATTACAATATGAAGGGGTTTGAGGGGTAAAGTGAATGATAAATGTTCAGATTGTGTCTTCCTACTGAATATAGGGTAGCATCCAAAATAAACAAAGTTTTTTAAAAATCCCAATACAGTGGTACTGTCTGAAAGTTCCCCTTATGATAGTTTTCGGGTGCATATGATAATTCATTAGAAGCTTTTTTGAATGAAATCGAAAAGGGAAACAGTGTACATTGACTTCAAGGATATGATTAGTGCAGCTGGGATCTTCTAATTATTTCCATATGTATCAGTTCATCAGAAGAATACAAGTAGGTCCAAGTGAATGACATAAACTGTTATAAGGACAACAAGGAGGAAAAATATATTTTTTATTTTCCTTTTTCATTGATCTAAATACATTTGTATCAATTAATAAATCAAAATAAAATTTGAGTAAAAATACTATTCAAATTGAATTGCTTTTCTTTGAACTTAGTTTTGATGCAACTGATGCCAAAGTTACTTTCAGAAGGTCTATTTTACCAGCATTATGTAATGCAGCTAAAGATCCATGAAAGCAATTAGGAAATCATTCAGGATCTTCAGATAGATGTTTGTCATGTAGTCTAGATAACGTAGCACCCTTTTATAATGATAAAAGAAGAAGAAATACATGTCACCAATTACACCTATTTTTGATTGTTCCCACCCTTTCTCTCATGATCACAGGCATATAAGGGAAGATCTATGTATTTTGAAGGCTAGTACCTTATATTCTAATCTTTTTTAGTAGGCTGTTGCTCAGTAGAAAAATCCAGTTGTTCCCCAAAGCCTTAACAGTTATTCATGCATACCTTGAAAATACTAAGTCCTCTTTAAAATGAAATATCCATTGCACCTTGATGGCCATGTTAATTTAGGTCCAACCAGAAGTTCATTAGAGTTCTTGTCATCTGTTTTGGAAATAGTACAACAGAAGGAAACTTTTGTGAAAGGCTAAGCATGACTGTGCAGTGATGCATACAAAAATGCAAAGTTACATAACTTGTTTAATATTGCAAACACGGAGCTAAAAGTTTGGCGCTACATGAAAACTGTACAGGCAGTCCTGATCTAGAGCCTACATCAACAGGACAAAAACAAGATCTGTGTCTCACTAGCCTCCTGAGTTGCCTGAGCAATCCCCAGTCCATGTGAAGGGTTTCTTTCCCTCCTGTGATGGTAAATTATTACTGATCCATGTAAGACTACACTGGAAAAAAACTTCTTCCTGAACTCTGCTCGCCTCTCAGATAAAGGTCTGGATTATTAATTTATGGAAAATGGATGTAGCATTGGACCCAATCTGCACAGTATGCAGAAAGCATCAGCAATGAAGGTCAGCAATTACAGTTTTTCCTCAAGTGAAAGGAGGAAGAAATAGAAAAAGGAGACTTAGTGATAACTGAGAGCCTAACACATGGTATTCAAAAGAGGTGGCTATTTAGGAGATGCCTGTATTGTCCTTTCGAGCACTGGGGCTTGGATGGATCTACTCTGGGATGTGACTTTCTTGGATCCTTCTTTCACCACAAGCTGTATGTATGTCAGGCAAATATAATGCTTTGAACCACCTCTTGGCCCTGCCAATCAGTTTTGTTCCGTGGAATCCAGCATTAATCACCACAGACACAGAAATCTGAAATGCACAAACAGCAGATTGGCAGAAATCCTACTGCTGTTGGCTGATCTGCCCAAATATTTTTCCTCATAAGAGAAAAAGACAAACTACACGTAAATGGGCCGCCATGGAAAAATCCAGCTACCTCAGGGGAAAACAGTATTGTGATCACATAATGCAATTTTCTTCACAGAAGCAACTTCTCTAACCTAGGTGATTTAAACCAGGTTTACAACTAGGGTCATTACATGTGCTCACCCACAGTACTTTAAGCACCACCGCACAAGGCATTACCTTTAGAAATTGGATCCACTCCATGATTTAGAGATAATTCCTAATTAATTACAGGTTACCCTTCCATGTTTGGGACTTCAGTGACCATATAACTTGGAGGTGACCATGAGGGATATTGTCAGAAGACAGCTAGGATGTCCAAGGTGAGAAATATAAGGAGTGGGAACTTCTAAACAAAATAAAAATATGGTTTTAGAGTGTGGGAAGTGGTGTTATCAGCTGCACAGGCAGGTCCTGCTGCTCTCAGGAGAGGGAACAGCCATGGTGTAGAGCATGGGGCAGGGGGTATTGTAGCAGGTGATTTAAGGTGATTCGTGGTGATGAATGGAGTTAAATCCAGCTGGTGACCGGTCACGAGTGGTGTTCCCCAGGGGTTGGTGCTGGGGCCTGTCCTCTTCAGTATCTTTATTGATGACCTGGATGAGGGCATTGAGTGCACCCTCAGTAAGTTTGCAGATGACACCAAGCTGGCTGGAAGTGTTGATCTGCCTGAGGGTAGTGAGGCCCTACAGAGGGATCTGGATAGGCTGGATAGCTGGGCTGAAGCCAATGGGATGAGGTTCAATAAGACCAAATGCCAGGTCCTGCACTTTGGCCACAACAACCCCAGGCAACGCTACAGGATTGGGGCAGAGTTGCTGGAAGACTGTGTAGAGGATCTGGGGGTGTTGATTGATGCTAGACTGAACATGAGCCAGCAGTGTGCCCAAGTGGCCAAGAAGACCAATGGCATCCTGGCTTTCATCAAAAACAGTGTTGCCAGCAGGAACAGGGAAGTAATTGTCCCCCTGTACTCAGTACTGGTGAGGCCACACCTCAAGTACTGTGTCCAGTTTTGGGCCCCTCGCTGTAAGAAAGATATTGAGGCCCTGGAGCGTGTCCAGAGAAGGGCAACAAAGCTGGTGAGGGGTCTGGAGCACAGGCCTTATGAAGAGCGGCTGAAGGAGCTGGGATTGTTCAGTCTAGAGAAGAGGAGGCTCAGGGGAGACCTTATTGCTCTCTATAACTACCTGAAGGGAGGTTGTAGTGAGCTGGGGGTCAGCCTCTTCTCTCATGTGACTAGTGATAGGACTAGAGGGAATGGCTTCAAACTGTGCCAGGGAAGGTTCAGGCTGGATGTTAGGAAATGCTACTTCTCTGAAAGGGTGGTCAGGCACTGGAATGGGCTGCTCAGGGAGGTGGTGGAGTCACTGACCCTGGAGGTGTTCAAGGAACGTTTGGACGTTGTATTGAGGGAGGTGGTTTAGTGAGAACCATTGGTGATGGGTGAATGGTTGGACTGGATGAACCTGTAGGTCTTTTCCAACCTTTGTGATTCTATGATATGATTCTATGATATGATTCTAAGGAGTAGCTTTGCTCTTGGACCACAAGGCATCTATACATATTATTTAAATAGAGAGCTCATTTTTATTTGTCATCTTAGGAGTTTTATTTGAAATTAGATTTCTAGTTCTCCCATAGTCTGTCATAGCAAAGAGGACAGTGACATGCTTCTAAGAGTCATGTGATGCGTAGTAATAACCTTGGTATACACGAATTTCTACACTGGCTTTGATGAAGAAAACCCTTGAAAGCACATAAACATCATAACATCATTCAGCATTTAAACATGTAAACACACTTTACTTGTTACTGTATATACTGTAAGAATAACATCTGCTTGATTCAGTCATGTTATTTACATATATGTGTATAAAAATACATGCTATCAACAGAACTGTAGATTATTAGAAGTGGAGAATTTAGAGCAAAAGAGAGATGTCTTTGCTCTTAAGACTTGACAATATTTGTCTTGAGAAACACAAGTATAAAAAAAAGGAAGTGCCACTTTTTAATTCCCTCTGAGGGTCTGGGACTAAACAAAAAATGAACTGAAATTATCTGTGTTGCCCACACCCTCGCCAAGGCTACACAGCACATTCAAAATGTTCAGGTCAAAGTAAGAGTCTTGGCTAGTGCAAAACGTGGTAAATGTATCTGGGTTTCACATTTTCACTTGTGAACTCAACATCAACTATCTTTTTAATGTAACATAGGATCAACTCCTTAAAAAGACATTTCAGAAAAAGGATATGTGGTTTCTACCAACAGGGCTTCATTCACTTAGGTTTGTATTCAGAAAACACTATGAAATCCTGCCTGTGAACAAACCATTTGAAGCCATACTCTGATAGAAGTATCCAGCTCCTGAAGAGGTCCATGGCCATCAAGTCTCACACAGCAGTTTTTATCCACTTCATTCAGAAATCACCCCTCTGGAATGAACTGGTCACATTTCTGTGGTCTACCACTTAATCTGATTTTATTTTGTGCCTCATGTGATGCAACTGAGACATATTAATTACTATTTGTGTTTTGCTGGGCTGTGTTACAGTGATATTACACAGAAAGTAAATTCACAGAGTTATTTTTAGAGTACAAAATGAAGGATGTGTATTACATGCTCCACAATATGGCATGACAGTGTACAGAAATGAGGGCACAAGGACCATGTGTGAGCACTGCAGAAGATGGAACAAACCAAAATTGTCCAATATAAATTAGTTTTTGGGAGTAGGCTCAGGAAACTATGCTCAAAACCAAGCTTCATCTGAAAACTAATTGAATCACACCAAAAAAGAAGCTTGGAAGTAAATCAGTATGTCATGTCAGTGATCCACCCCAGGTTAGAGACTAGGAAGTCCATAACAGTGGTTGAGATGGCATATGCAGAATGCAGCCTAGAAGAAACTGCAGAAGAAAAATGTTATTAATTTGTTCTTGAAAGGCACCAGTGGCACATGTCTTCTGAGGGTAGGAGTTCACTTCTTCATCCCTTTTCTTAAGTGCTCTGACATTTATCCAGTTGCTCAATTTCCTATCTCTCACCAGAAGAAACCTTTACCAAGACTGTTGTCAGTTGTTCCACAGACTCAGTTTATACTTGACCTTGTGTCCTTTACCAAAATACAAGATGTACCAGCTTTGTTCCATTTTGCCCTTCATTATACTATCAGCACATCAGAGAAAATAGAGTTGATAGGGATCTCAGAAGACAATCTAATCTTTCCCCCAGCCTTAAGGCAAATCTTTTATACCAAGTATTTCCTTGTAGATAATTTCTTGACTTAACAGGAAAAAAAAAATAATAATCTATATTCTAGATTCTACCAGCTCCCTCAGTACTCTGTCCAGTGCTTAACTATCCAGAGAGTTAATGACATTTTCATAGTATCTAACTTTTGCCTTTCTTACTGTAATTCAGTACCATGGTAGATACAGAAGATACCATATTACTTTGTTTTTGCAAGACTTTCATCCTTTTTTTAAGTAATTGCATGCTTTCCACTACATCAAACCCAATTCCATCTGTCTTTTCTCACAGTTCATATCTTCTACAGCCCTTTAATCTTGCTTTCTTCCGTAACTCCTTTCACCCACATTTCCTTGAAATAATCAAAATTAAACACAGCACTCCATCTGAGGATTTAACAGTGCTAACCATAGCAAACACTACTCCATGTGTTTCACATATGACTCTTTTGTGTTTGTTTCTTTTTTCTTTTTTTTTTTTTCACAGCAGTTTGATATTGGTGGCTTTTGTTTTGTTCTCCATCACTATGTCTCTTAAATGCTCTTCCACTGAAAGACTACCCACAGTCTTAATCTATACTTATTGACCTATAATCCTAATCTACATTTATTGACTGATTATTCTTAAGCAAATATAGCATTCTTTGCTCTGCACAAAAGAGTGACATCTTATTTGTATTTCAAGTCCACAACAAGTTTGTATTAACTGCCAAATTAATTTCACCATCCCTTTTATTTAAATTTTCTTCCTTGACCACATTCTGCTTCTAAGGATGAGACGTAGATAAGCACAGCTTCTGTTAATTTTCTGACTTCTTGAAAATTCTTTTTCCCCTCATATCCCAAGAATTTAAGAAGCTTTTTGTTCTTTTTCCTTTTGTACATGCTGCCCAACAGATGACTACACATTTAGTCGTCTCTTAATTCCTTTCATTTATTTAGACATCATCCTCCTAATTCTTCTGGTCTGATGGACCAAAATCACAGTTTTGTCTTTCTCCTGTTGTAGGGAACGCCTCAGAAGGTATTCCCTTTCTTTGCTTCATTTTTCTGAAAAGAAGATATAGATCTTAACATTCAGTTCTGTGAACTGGTCTTTATCAGGCTAAGTCACCATTTTGATAAAGTAAGAAGTTTTTCTTTTCAATGTATATAAAGAACTTGGAAGAATGCAGAACTGTTACCTTCAGTGCTTCCTATGATCTTGACACATATATCACTCAATTGCTTAGAAGAAAAAATTGTATTTTCTCTTCTTTTTTAGGGGGAAAAAAAAAAAAAGAATCACACTGACCTGGCATACTTATCAGTTACATCTAAAATAAGTGTACAAACTTAATAATAAAGGATTACATTTTTGCATCAGTAAATACTTGCAAGTTGATCTGGTTAAAAGAAATTGAGCTGAAATAGCTATCTTTGATATAACTCTATCTAGCTAAAAGAATCAGGTAGATTCCCACTTTCTATTTTCAGAAATACCACAAGTAATCTGCTTCCTTTGTCACAGAGTTATGAGTTTTGGACAAAAGCTCAGTCTTTCTCTGAAAGTTCAAATGTTGTGTTGTATTTCTTACCTTTACTCTACATTGTTTTTTTCTTTCTTCAGCACTCACCTCTATTCAGACTTTGTATTCTTCCATCCACTGCATCAAATCCTTGATAGCTTTGCAAATTCAAATGCTGTAATAGCATTCATATGTCTTGGTTTGGGTTGTAGAATTGCAGCATTTTGATCAGCTGCTCACTGCAAAGAAACTAAAAAACTTCTTAACTTACAGTTTTCAAATATGGTGAATATCCCCAGACTTTTTGACTTAATACTTAGAAGCAGATTCATAGCAATGCAGCTGCAATGCTACCTCATACATTTAGGCATTACAGAACTTTTCATGGCAATACAAAGAGTCTGAATTAATCAGAGTGCTTGACTACAAGTAAAGCTCTCCTTTTCTCCAGTTAACCAGAGTTAACTAGCTTAACTGGTGGAATGACTAATCTTAACTTAGTCAACAAAGTTTACCCCACTCTTCATTGACAAAACTGATATTCTTAAACTGTGATGTTTCTGCTTTGTGACAAAGAAGAGAGGAAAAAGGGTGTCCTCTAGAAGACACAGAAGTCCACAGCTGCTCCAGGACAGAGTACTTTTCATTATCATGGGTGCTTGCAGAGAGCACAGTCTGGATCTATCAGATCCAGACAGGAAAAAAATTACCTTCTCCCTGAAGACATTAATTAAGATTAGGCAGAATCTTTATATTCATTTTCACATACATATTGACAAAAGTTAACCATGTAGAATACACTCGTAGGTTCCATATTTATGACCCAAACATCCAACATAACCTATTACCCAGTGAATTCAATGAAGAACTTAGGATGATGAGCCATTTCTTAGATGCACACCAAAATACTACCCTATTTCAGAGTGAAGCTGCAAGTAAAGTGACATGACTACCGCTACTATTAATATTATTACTACTGAGCTTGAGTACAATTAATGTACCCTTGTACTGCTGCGGAGATGTGGGAGTTGAATGTATCTAATGTGACTAACCCACAAAGCCTAAGATATCTATAGTACTAAAGTTCCATTTTGGTCAGTTTTATGAAAAATAAACACAAAAACATTTTTTTTTCTGTTTTTGTGAATCATATATATAACAAAGATGCAAAAGTCACAAAACAGCTAATATCGAAGCATAACGGGGAAAAAATAATGTCTTTTAAAGTTTCATCCTGATAAACACATCCCAGCCACAGGTAAGAGATTACCTACAGCTTAGGTAACAGTCCATTACCACCCATGACTACACATGTGCAGCTCATGGGTGCAGGCTGGTTATCACGCTGGTGTCTGGGCTGCTGCAAAGTTGACAGTAAGTGCGTGCTACAATACAGATCAGGGCCTGAACAGGTGGCTAGCTCTGGGGAAAGGGCTTGCGTTGCTTGGGAGCCCAAACAGACTGCTTCAGTCTGCACTTCTGCATGTACCCAGAAGAAAGTTGTTTATGAAAAACTGCTCCACAGCTGTAATCGAGTATACTTGTTTTATTTGAATGACCTTTAGGAGGAGACTTTATTGTCTCCTTCTGTTATATATATGTCATGGCACTAACGGGATAGCGCAGACACTTTACCAGCCGTCCGCCTTTGGTAACGTGAGTACCTCTCCATTAAACTGATGAATATTAACTTGCCTCCACGTACTTTCTTCAGGATCTCTAAATCCTACATAGAAGCACTGGCACTTCTGCATAGCAGTTGACATAGTCAGCAGGATCCCAGCTAAAGAAAGTACAGTTTGCAAGAGGGAGTGATTGGACTTGCTGAGGGAAATCCCAGGGTGGAAACAGATCATCTTGTGGTATGTGGTTGCCCAAGTAATAGAGAAATGAGGACCGCTGTGAGAGCACGAGAATGCCCTGAAATTGCCAAAGTAATTGGCTGCAATTTTAGAAACAAAGGGAATATAAACTGAATTGAGGGAATATACACTGAATAGGACCACATCCAAATTTGCTGGTAGGTGATCACGGTTACCTGAGTTCAGCATGACCTAGACTGCTCCCCTTGTTAGAGCTGTTAAGATCTGTATAGTATGCCTGACTCAGAAAGGGCAGATTCATGCTGAGGATAACTGGCAATCTCCCATAGTTATTGCAGCGTGGATAAAGGGCTTGGCAAAAGAACATAGATCTTGATCTGATAAAGGCAAAGCTATTGTTTGTAGAGTGTCAGGCCAAGAACGAAAATAACAGTGAAGGAAAAGGGAGTATATCTACTCCTTCACTGTCAGATCCAGCAAGGAAAGGAAACCCCTCCCACCCTCCTCTATTCCTCCCCCCAAGGGAGAAGCTGCAAGGCCCGGAGAACAAAGTGTGGTGCCCAGAAGGCACTGGAACTGCCCAACTGAGAAAAAAAATTATCAGTACATGAATGATAATAGCCCATATACACATATTTTGAAGATAAAAATATTTAATGACATTTCCACTTACAATATCATCCTACCAGAGCAGATCTTATAGAAAATTATAAAGGCATTTTGAAAACAACCATTCAGGCTGACACTCAGCCTTTGAAGCTGTGGACACATGGCTGCATGAAGTATTAAGAGATTTAAATGAAATACCTCAAAATGGTTGACCCACGGCTTTACACATGCTACAAACTACTTAAGCTTCTCCAGTTCAGATACAGATAATGGGAACTGAAAAACATATAAAGCCACAAATTGGTATCATGAGCAACCTACTGCTCCCTGCCCTGTTGAACTTGACCTTGTTAATCACATGGTAGAATGGCCATGGGAGGTTCAAGGAAGGCCAAAACCATGCAGCCTCCTTGCTCCTGTGTTATTGGAAAAGGGAAGTTATGTAACCCCTCAGGTGCTCTGTACCTGGCACACCAAAATGCTCGTCAACATACCAATTTTTATTGTACAAGGAACATTGATTATATCATTATAATTGATTTGGCTGCCTCCTATGTCACCAGTTACATTTGTGCAGCCTCCAGCATCAGGACAGAGTCTGGTAAAACCAATCTGGTCATAACCCTATTCATGCAGAAGTATTGACACAAGATTGTAATGTTTACTGTATATTAGCTTGGAAGGTGGATTTTCCGCTACTAGTGCTGACTAAACATTCATCTTATTCCATTTAAGGTCCATGGCTAAAGTACTTACCAACTGAGCAACTCACATAACCCATATTGTTCACCAGACTGATTGTTGGGCGTGTACCATTTTACCCATGGATGCAAGCTAAGGGTTATCTTGGTACACTAGTCTGAATGAGACACAGTGGAAGTAAGCTCTTCAGTGGAATAGAACTGTAAGCAGAAATGGATGGGTGACCTTCAGTGAAACAGCTTCCAAAGTAATGGATGAAGCCTGAATGCAGAATCACACGCAACCTCATTGCCCTATGGATCACCACAGTATACAGGATGATGTAGGCTGGCTCTCATCATTAATGCTGAGGGTATGACTTCAGACACTATGTTGTGTTGAATGAAATTCTTCTAATCGAACTGATGTGTGGATGCAGGCTTTACCCAGAAGCTGGTGTAAGAATATTACCTTACCTAAACCGTTGAATAAGAGTCCTCATAAGTCTTTTAAGTATATGATACTATGAGGTTCTTTGTGGGTTTGTGTTCAATATGACTGGCCATACCTATCATCGAACTAGATTGGACGATGTACTTGGGGATGGCTCTATGTACCCAGTGCAATACATTCTGAGTAACCACAAACACAAACTAATTGCCTAACGTTTCTCACCAGACATCAGTATAAATGGACCGCTTGGTGTTTCTATGCCATGGCCATCTTCTCACCACAAGCTGAAGTTATCTGTACTGAATGGCAAGTACCTGCATTAGCTAATCATACTGCAGCAGCACTAAATGTAACCCAACAAGCTATTGGACTGATCAATCAAGAATTAGAACAAACACAAAAAATTGTACTAGAGAATCAGATAAGACATACTGACTGCTGTCCAAAGGGGTACCTGTGCAATTATTAACACTGATTGTAGGGTATATATTCCTAACGTTTCCAAAAATGTAACTCAATGTAACTGTGACACAGACGAAGATCCAAATAAATCAAACAACTAAAAAATGATCCTGTCTCTACCTGGTTAGCCTCTTTCATTCATGGTGGAAGAATGGTTGTACAGTATTATTGGATTTTGTCTTATTTGCCTTATTAGTTTCTGCACGACCTATTGTTTATGTAGGGTTTGGTTGCAATGCTCATCAGCTATCTTCAAACAAGCTATGTTTCAGTTCAATCTGCAAAGGTGTGGATTGTGTGGAAAATTACAGATCATGGCTTGAACTAGCGCTTGGGAAAGGGCTTGTGTAACTTGGAAACAAAAACAGAGTGCCTCGGTCTGAACTTCTGCACGTACCCAGAAGAAACATGTTTATGAAAAACTACTACGAAGCTGTAAAAAAAATATCTTTGGTTTATTTGAATGACCTTGCTCATTTTGGCACGCAATGCTTTATTGTCTCCTGTTGTTATATATATGTCATGGCACCAAGGGGTAGCGTGAACACTGCTGGCCAGCCAGCTCCAGCAATATGAGTACCTCTCTATTAAACTGATGAATATTTACTCACATTTCTTCAGGATCAATAAACCACACACAGAAGTGCTGGCGCTTCTGCGTATCAGTAAGTAGTAACAAAGCTTGTATGATATAATACTCCCTCTTTGCGTTTGATTACTATTTTGATGAGATATTCCATTACAGTCAGATGTCTCGTGTTCTCTATATTCTACTGCTTTACTAGAGAAATGAGTTCTTATTTCTGGTTTGTGCTTCTGAAGACTTTGTAGTGATTTTTTGTTAGTTTTTAATTATGCTGTGCTTATTAATAACAGTCATTCAGAGTAGGTATCTCTTCTAGTTCAGTCAGTTATGGGTAGTGTTAATTAACATTGCATGATTGTATTTAATTTCTTCTTCCCTATTGCTAACTGCTTCTGGACAAATAAAAAAATCCAGAGAATAATACTCTCTGTTTTGATTATAAGGATACTTTTAAGATACAATATTTTCTAAAGTTAAAAAACATATTGGATAAAACACAAAATAAGATTTCCCTTCCAAATCATATTTCATTATATGGACCTCAAGATGTTATTAAGGCATTATTTCTAACTACAATTTATTCACTACTTGTGTTACTTCTGTTCCTTTCTCTGTGGATGGGAGTCTCTTCTCCTTCACACATACATGTTTTAGTCCAGAACTTCTGCTTCTGCAAAAACATCAGATTATGTTATCTTATTTTTCAGTGAAGTATGGAGCAGTTAACTGTAGTTACACTTAGAATCACAGAATCCTTAGAGTTGGAAGGGATCTCTGAAGGCCATCTAGTCCAACTCCCCTGCACTGAACAGGGACAGCACAGCTATTAGGTTGTCCAGGGGCCTTATCCAGCCTCACCTAGAAAGTCTCCAGGGATGGGGCATCAACCACCTCAGTAAGGAGAGAGTCCACATTACACCTCTTTTGGACTCAATTTTCTAAGCTGGGCAGGTCTTAGGCTTTCTCTTACCCTGTGTGCAGTGCACAGAGGAGTGGATGTGTATGGCAACTGTCACTTTGGTGCTGCTATGTGCATTAATGACTGTTAATGAGGTTTTGAAAAGTGAACTCTCAGCACTGGTAAGGCTTCTGATCTCGTCTGAAGGATTGTGTGCAGTTTGGAGCACTACAGTATAGGAAGGACATAAAACTATGACAGAGTGTCCAAAGAAGGCCCCATGAAAATGGCAAAGGGCCTAAAAAGCAAGATGTATGAGGAGTTGCTGAGGTGCCTTGGTTTGTTCAGCCCAGAGCGGAGGAGCTGAGGGGAGGCCTCATGGCAGCTGCATCTCTCACAGGGAGCGGAGGGGCAGTGCTGAGGTCTGCTCTCAGGGGACAGACAGGGCCCGAGGGAACAGCATGGAGCTGTGTCAGGGGAGGGTCAGGTTGGGGTTTAGGAAAGGGTTCTTCACCAGAGGACAGTGGGCATGGAACAGGCTCCCCAGGGCAGTGATCATGGCATCAAGCCACAGATGAAGAAGCGTTTCAATTTTGAGTGGTCGTGTGTGGAGCCAAGAGTTGGACCCAATGATCCTTGTGTTTCCTTTCCAACTCGGGATATTCTACACTTCCATGAAAGTGCTTGTGTTTCAAAGGTACCAAACCTTCACCAACTGCCACTTCTAAGTTGCGCGGCAGCTCTGAAAACTGGGTCAAGAGAGTTTCTACTTTTATTATGCTATCTATGTGCTCTGCCAGCCCCATGCCTATCATAAAATCTGTATCAGGCATCTGCTTTCTATCTGGGATGTCCCTAAAACTTGTCAATTATTATAAGTTTGGTGGTAGGTCTCTTCTGAAACTAACAGCTAATCACCTATTTTAACAAAAGCCCAGATATGGTAAGTTGCTCTTGCTCCCTCCCAGACGAACAAGGAAACAAACCTGTTGCCTTTGAAGAAAATAGTGCATGCAGCTGGGAACCTTGGGGCTGGGGCAGCACAATATTTCAGTTTGCCACTCTTTCCCTTCAGCTGAATTCTGTAAATGCAGATTTTTCAAGGCTGCAGAAGCTTTTCGTAAGCAGCTGCTGAGATGTGTTATTATGTGTTATTCAGGCTTAACTCTGAGTATTCAAAGTAAGCCCTGGGTAATGCTGATGAAATAAGAAAGTACTTAAAAGTAACAAGCCTGACACTCAGAAATTTGGAATCCAAGTGAATACAGAGGGTCCCAGTGGGTGTGAGGCAATGAAGGCTAAAATGCCTTTGCTTCTGTGGTTCTTTCAGGGCACCATAACCAATATACAAAATGTAACCCGAATCCCATGGGGAAGGCTAAAGAGGGAAGCTAAATTAGGTTTAGCCCCAAACACATTACTTCAGAACTACTTCAGTTATCTGACTGACTAGCTTAACCAAGACTCGGCTTTGGGACAGTGATATTTGAGAGGATGGGGAAACAATCAGGGTTTATTTTTCATCAAGTCATTACTGGAAGTAAATGATGCAGACTTTGGTATAGGGGGGAAGGGAGTGGAAGAACCCCTATTTTAGGGCTGCACAGAAAATCTGTTTTGTGTACCTGTTTTCTTCTAAGAGGGGGAAAAAATACAAAGCCTGTTGAATTAACCCAAAGCAAAAAACAGCCTTAATTTGGCTAAAATGAAACCCAACACAAATTCTCGGAAGAGAATTACATGAGCAAAACACAATGCCTTTGTGTATTAGTTCCTCTGAGAACAGTAACAAATTTAGCTAGCTTTGATCTTGATATTGCTTAGAAGTGGGAAGTGAAAACGCTTGCAGTGGTCTACTTAAAGGTCATTAATATCTTTATTCCTGGTTGAAATTCACCGAATGCAGTGAAGCAATTCCCCAAATCTGATGTGCTCCCACAAGCCTGATTTTACCCTTTTTTTTCCCCTGGGCGAGTGACTTCTCTTCTACACCCAATCACCTCCGTGTGCCTGAAATAGGCGACAAGGGAGCTCCCCTGAAGAAGTGATAACTTTTCCAAGCTAAAATTCTTTCAGTGTCAGTAACGGTGAGAACCAAGTCGGAAAGCGATGTTCGGGCAGCCGTGCCAAGCGGCTCGCTATGGGGTGCCGGGTGCCTGCTGCCAGCCCAACCCCCCTCCCTCCCCCCCCCCCCCCGAACTCTCCCTCCGGGCCGCGATTCCACCTCCACCTGCCAGCCGAGCGGCGAGCGGGCGGAAGGGTGAGCCCGCATGTGGCGGATTGTGGGCGGTCCCACCCGCAGGGCACGGCCGGGCAGGCAGTCACAGTAGCGTGGGGTTCGGGCAGCGGCAGGTAAGGGTTTTAGTGAGGCTGGTCCTCGTGGTCACCTAAAAGAAAGGGCACAGAACGAGGCGTAAAGGTAAGCTGAAATAATGTGAGGAAAGGCACAGCCAGGAGCCTTAACTGAGGATGCTTAAGCTAACTATGTATTTGTAATGGCGGGTTGATTATGTGTTTTGTTATCATTTTAGCCTACATCAAATTCACATGTTTCTGCTTGCATGTGTTAAGCTGCATCAAGTAAAGCCTGGGCACAGCTGGCACCTCAGTTGCTTACTGCCTCTAAACTTTTCTCAGCCAGGTGCATGGCAAAATACATGAGCACATCTTGGTCTTTAGCATGATAATCATGATTGCATTACAACTGTCCAGTAAGTTTAGTTCAAGCTAATGAAGGAAACCTTCTATCCTGTAATGGATTATCCACGTTAATCCGAATGTGAATGAGCTAGAGACTATTAAAACAGGCTGCTGAGATAGAAGCTGTTGCTCTAACTTGCACTGTTAGTAAGATTTCCTCAAAGGCAGTCTTTAATCACACTATTACGTGTTTCTTTATCGTTACATTTCAGTCATGTAATCGTTCTACTTAGATGAAGTGACGTGGAGAAATGCAAATATAATGTGAACACTCTAAATATCTACTATTTCCAAAGGTTTCAGTGTGGAATTTTTGGTGGTTGGCATTGTGGGGAGTGGGGTAGGGGAGTTGTTTGGGTTTTTGTTTGTTTTTCTTTTTTCTTGGGGGCAGCGGAGGGGGATTTTGTATTTTTTTCTCTTTTTTTTTCTGCATATGTTTTGTTTAATGTGACTTTTATCTTTATCTCAGAATCAAACAAGAAATAATGACAGTGAATCAAAGTTTAAATTTCACAGAAAAGGACCTCTCCGAATCTGGTAAGTTGCAGGTGCAAAAACAGCATGTGCATTTACGGAGTATATTCCAGAACTCTGTATCTGAAAGTGCATCATAAATCTTCCCTCGCTGCCATAGGGACAGCATATGAGCAGTATCTGAGTCTGTACACTTGCTGGCAAGTTGCTGGACGTACCTGGTTTTTTCTCCCTAGTGATTTCAGCCCACTTGGTTTCTGTTGAGCTTTCAGTAACTTAAAGTCACCACCTGGAAGACGTTTATGCATGAGTCATTCCACTGACTTCAACAGAATTCATTTACCTGCGTAAAACCATTTAGGTGGATCCCAGTCTGCCCTGGAAAATGTTCTTTAGACAGACTTATTAAGGTGGAAGTCCTTATACGGTTGTCTAAGTCAGGCTTTTTCAACTGACTGGTGAGAGTATATGAAAAACAGTATACAGAAAATTCTACTCACTTGGCAATCAAGGTTAGTCTAGATGGGAAACTGTTGGTGTATTGAGCCTTTTTCTCGTCAATTTCTTTATCCATTTATTATATCTCATCCTGTGCTTTTACAGTTTAAAGCTTTCTGGGGTAGGGTTTCTCTTGTGTAGATTATTCTTAAGTCCTTAGCACAAAGGAGGTAAGCATGTGACATCTACTGCAGTGCAAATAATAGTGATGATTAGTACAGGCAAACCCATGATTCCTGAGTGTAATCACCTGTCTTCAATAATTCACCAATTAAAACCTTCACTATAAGCAATTCCACTTATTTCTTTAGGACTGATATTTTTTACAGTCAGTTTTATAAGTGTTGAATTGTTGCTCAGTTGATTTAGTCTTTGATAGCTTGTCTGTGTAAATATATTTTTAATTGTTTTCATCTCAGAAATCTAGCTGGAAGCTTCTTTGGGAGAGGAGAGGAGCAGGTAAACTGAAGAGAAAGGAAGCTTTCTCTTCAGAAAAAAAAGAAAAGTCTGGTCTGTTCAAGAATATGAGAAAATATTAGTCTTTAAGCTTGAAATGCAAAAGAATAACCAGGGGAAGCTGCAAGAGACCAGCAGAAGAGGTGGAATGTTATAAGAACATCTGTTTTTTATTCTGCAGAACCTGCAAGCATGGAATATGACAACCCTTCTATCCAACATGAGAAAAATCTTGAAGAAAGTGACCGGTTGAAGGCGAAGAAAAAAAAGTAGGGCTTCTTGAATTCAGCAGATTTGCCAAGGCTGTATTGAGTGTGGGGGTGTATTTTTAATATGATTTTGCTAGAAAAAGCTTATGTTAATTGTATTCTGTGTCTTCTAGGAAAAAAGATAAGTCAGAGAAAAAGGTGGTTGGCGTCATTGAACTGGTTAGTGTCCGGATTGGTGGCTTACTTCTTTTATTTGTCACTGTGGATTGTTTGCCTGTTAATTGCGATTCAGAAATTAAAAAAGGAAAAACACTCCAAAACCTTGAGACCTGTGAAATACTATCATTGATGCCTTTACATTAGGTTCTCACCTTAGTGTTTCGGTAGCACTTACAGCACAAACCAGGAATTGGTTTTGGAGGATGAGGCTTACCTGTGATGAGGCTGATAGAGCAATATGTACTGTGCAGGCCTTTGCCTTGGCTCTGTTTGAAAAGGATTTGTCCTGTGTTTGATGTCTGAAGGACTTGCTGTTTGAGAGAACCAGGGTTATGTTTTTGTGCCCATTTTTTCTACCCAACAGCTATTCCTAAGTAACTCTACACACAGACTTGCTTTTTCTAAAATAAGAGAACTCCTATTGTTCTGTGGTTTATTCCATGTCTGTTTACACTTTGGAAGCGTGTTTAGCACAGTCTAGAATAAAATGTTCTCATTTCAGATGAATCACATCCAGGAACAGCTATTGAAGTTCATATTCACTTTTTTTGTTGGCTTTTTTTTTTTTTTTTTTTTCCCTCAAAGTGAGGAAAACTTTAAGGATAGGCAAGCCTTAACGTTCAACTGTGGTTAGAGACCTTGACTACTGGTAAATCCAAGCCAGGTGCTGATCAATAACTCACCCTTGTTTAAGTTTCAGGGGCATTTATCCTGGTAAATATGTAACTTGCATGAAGGCAAAATTCAATAAATGTGCAAAGAAGATTAAAAACTTAGAAACATATAGGAAATACATTTCTTTTTTTTCCTTGCTTTTTTCCTGCTGGGTTGGAATAACCATGTTTCCTGCCAACATTCCCTCAGGAACCTTACAGTGTATATACAGGACCTACTACAAAATTCTTCCTGTGTTCTGATTTTGCCTTTAGTTGTAGTCTTGCTGCTTTTTTAGAATACGTAGATAGAAATGTGTTCAGTATGTCTGCTGTACTGTATTTAGTATGTGAACTGCCAGGCATAACTTTACTCTTTTTCTTTAATGTTCATGTAGTTCCGCTATGCTGATTGGGTGGATATACTTTTGATGGTAGTTGGTTTGATCGCAGCTGCTGCTAATGGTACTGGATTACCACTTATGATCATTATATTTGGAGATATGACAAACGCCTTTGTTCTAAGTGGTGTGAATTCAAGTACGTCAGAAGGTAAATTTGGAATTAGACTTCCCCATACCATTATGTTTTGCTAATGGAGCTAGGACTGGTACATGTCAGAACGAGTGCATGATGAGCAAAATTCAACTTTGTGCAAGTTATCTAATCATATTATACTGTCATGGCTTGAAACAAATGAGAAGCAGTGTGTTGGGTATGCTCCTTATGAATGAATTTCATCTCAGGTGGGATAGTAAGGAGGATGAACCACCTTTTGTATCATCGTTTGTCAGCTGCTTGCTATTACTAGAAGTTTAGAGAAAAATTAACGTGTGTCTGGCACGTCTCGCCCTAACTGGAAAATACAAAACCCTTTCAAAGCGGTAACCCTATAATTGTCATAACTTATCTTTTATGTGTGATACATTCATAAGTACTTTTTTCCCTACAGGTGCTTCAGTAAATAATTCCAGTTGTCAACCAGCTCCAGGTGTAGATATAGAAGCTGACATGACAAAGTAAGAGTCGTCGTAGTTATTCTGTTAACAGAATATTTGGGGAATTTGTGTGCTTGTGATCCCTTTGAGTGAAATCCAAATTTTTACCTACTCAGAAAGGCTTCACTGTAATGCACTGCAGATTTCCGTATTTACTTTGGTGGGGTACATAGTTCTTGTTGCTTTCTGTGTAACTTCCCCCACAAGAAGCAGTGAGGTTATGTGGTCTTTTGTTTCTTTATCACAGGTTTGCTTACTACTATGTGGGAATTGGCTTTGCTGTGTTGATCCTGAGCACCATCCAAGTATGGACATTTCTGATTGCTGCTACAAGGCAAACATCAAGGATTCGGCGGAAGTTCTTTTTTGCAGTGCTCCATCAGGAGATGGCTTGGTTTGATAGTACCCAGATAGGAACACTGAACACTAGACTTACAGAGTGAGGGCTCTATATTTTTTGTTTGTTTGTGTTTGTTTGTTTTTGACCTCCTGAGCATGAAGACAAATGGCAGTTTTTGTTTAAACACTTAAAAGATGGTCTACAGAGATTTTATTTTTAAAAAACAAACAAAATTACTGAAGCTTTTTCAGTCACGGTGAATTTAAAATGTTTCTGAGGGAGAAATTCATTATTATTTGTCTACTTCATTGGTTTCGTTTCTGTGATATATGCATTTGAAAGGGTTATGATGTGAAATGAAGTATTCTACTTGTCTGATGTGGGCTTCATGAGGTATGTGGCAGACAGTACTAAACAAACAACTCTGCTGTTTCCAGCTATTTACAAATACTGAAAAGCTCTGACACTTTATGGAATGGAAACAAACTCACACTTTTATCAAGTCAGACCTCAGGTTGGACTCGGTCCAGTGTCTCTTAGTCTTTGGTACTTTTCCATATCCCTCAGTGGATTTAGATATTAGGACTATGATCCAGTATGTAATAGGCCTGTGTGTATGAGTTCAGACTTTCCTGGGTCTTAGGACAGCTTTGGACAGAGCTACGTCCTGAAAGGTGCAAGAGAACCCAAAATGAAATTCCTCTCAGCTCTAGTGTCTGTACTTGCTGAAGTGAAAATGGGAAAGAAAGTATGCATGGAAAAACAGAAGTTCTTCCAAATAGTAGTTTTCTAATAGAATGGAGATAACGCTTTCCCTGAGGCTGTAACCGAAATTAGGAACGTAAAATGTATTGGAGAGCACAGAAGAAAGAGTGATTTGGAAAGGGTCACAGGAGCCGAGGAAGCAGTTTGGCTGCTTACTTGTGTTACTCCATTTGGATGCTGGGTAAGGAAACTAGGTCACAAGTGACCTAGTAACTGGGCATGAAAACAGCAGGAAATGGTGGAAAGTACAGAAAACTAGTCCTAAAAAATAGGTCCCTGCTGTGCTTTGGCCGCAAAGAGACTAGTGGCACTGATCAGTAGCTGTGGTTAGAGGTTTTAGTACACCAGTTAGGAAATGGCAGTACTTCTGACATTAGGCCACACAGGATGAAATAGGGGAGAGGTAGAATGAAAATTATTGAAAGCTAACAATTTTTTTTTTTACTGTTATTGTTATTTGCAGTGATATCAACACCATCCATGAAGGCATTGGAGATAAGATCTGTATATTTGTGCAGTTTTTTTCCACATTTCTGGCAGGAATTACTATAGGATTCGCCCATGGGTGGAAGCTAACACTGGTGATTTTGTCAGTCAGTCCGCTGCTTGCTGCATCAGCTGCAGTCTGGTCAACTGTAAGTGTTTTGGGGTTAACAAGCAAAAACAGTAAAAAACATTACAGTCCCTTCTCTCTGTACATGAAAAGGACTTAATGGGATAAACCCAGAGTTGTTTCTAAGTTGGGAGCTTTGTTCCACACTTCCTTTATAATTTCTGCTTCTGTAGCTTTCCTGTGGGTTCCCAAGCACTTACTTGCATGCCATTCCTCCCATCCATCTAGCCTGTCTCTGTGTCGTGTGGCAAGAGGAGGATCTGCATCAGCATCTTCCTTGCATAGTATTTTCCTTGTGCAGAGCACTGCCTGAAGACACCACATTTCTTGCAGATGATTTACCAGGCTTCATGCTGCTGAGAGTTGCAGCTATGGAGCGCATGCAGTTTTCCCTTTCAGACAAGGAAAGGTTTTTCCCTTGTGATGTGCTGTAGCCACATTAATGGGTACTGATTGCACTTCTGAGTGGTTACTTACATGATTTTTTTCTCCTAAAGTATTTCAGAGAAGGTAGGAAGAGTATTGGGAGCTGCAGTGTGATTAGCATATGTAATTTAATGTTCACTGCTGTTCTCGATTCTGAACACCTCCGTTTGTGATTTTTTTTTTTTTTAATGTGCTCTGAGCACCATTCTGTGAAAATGCTGCTTATCCCCATTATCTAGAGAACAGAACTATTGCTACTGTCCATTAAATTCTTCCTTATGAGGTGGAGTTCTTAGACTTCTTCCTGGGGGCCCAACCAGCTACAGCTCACCTCCCTGATCCCATACACATAACAGCATAGTTTGTAGACTGTCCTTAGCTCAGGAAGAAAGTGTTAAGTCATCATAAGAGCACATAAGGAAGTGTTAAGTGATACGGTCTTCAACTGCAATGGAGACACAATGAGAAAAGCTGGAGTTGAGAGTAATTCTGGGCCCAGAGGAGATGACCCTTACTTTCCTAAAATGTTGTCCTTTCCCTTGGCTGTTGATCACTCTTATTCATCAACACAATGTGTATATCACTTCACTATGCTGCATTAACATAAAATTTTCAACTTTCCAGCTTCTGGCATCTCTTACAGCTAAAGAGCTATCTGCTTATGCCAAAGCAGGAGCTGTGGCAGAAGAGGTCTTGACTGCAATCAGGACTGTTGTGGCTTTCAATGGTCAGCAGAAGGCATTAGCAAAGTAAGCTTTTTGAACTAATAATTGTATTTAAAATATGGAAGATGTGTAAGACTCTGGGTTTCATTTTATTTTGGTTGAGGTGTGTGTGTGTTTGTTTGTTTTTTGCAGAGGCGAGGCAGTGAGATTCTCATTGGTGACCATTTATGCTTGTGTAAGTGCACAGCTCGCCTGGAGATAAGCATAACTAGTCACAGTCAGTAGAGGCTGTTCAGTGTTACCACTGTAGCATAGACCCAGATTTCTCTTCTGGATGTGATCTGGAGTCTAATTTAGAAATGAAAGTGGTGGGAAGGTTGTCTTTACCTAGTAGTGAAAAACAGCCAAGCATGTGGTTAATAGATGACTTTCTAGAACATGCACTACTGTTCTGATCCTTGATTAATGGCTTATGTTTAAGCCTCACTGGTTACTGGTCTTAAGTAGAATCGCATCGTTGCCTTTTATTACTGTAATGATTTGCAAATAACACTTGTTGGCCTAATGCAGTGTTGGTCCCAGTCACGTGGATCTAGTGACTTACCTTTTACAAGCCAAATGTGGCTAATCACAAATGCAATGCTTGTTATTAGATACATCTGCAAAATGAACGATAGCATTCACTATATAGATACAGGATGTCACCAGTACCATCCAGCTGGGAAAAGCAAAGCAGAAGACCTGGGCTGGGTGACCCATGTTTCTTCTTTCTCGACAGCATTTTGTTCTGCTCTTGTGTAAATTTGCTTACATAGTAGTCCTAGCTCAGGGTCCTACTGTCTGCTTCTGTACGTCTCCTTCTAAGGACTGAATTCTGGATATTCTATATCATATTCTGTTTAACTGGATTTGCTATGAATTTGCAACAATTTTGTGATGACTTACGTTTATAAAGTAAAGGGGAAAAAAAAAAAAAAACCAAGAAATGGCACAGATCAGACCTTCTTGGTCCTTACCAATATCTGAAAGTCCAGTGGTGAGAACTACTTCAAGCTACTTTTTAACTACTTTTTCCTTTTTCCATTGTTTTTTGGGTTTTTTTGTTTGTTTGTTTGTTTTTCCCCTGATGCCCCGGTAACTCAATGTCGCTGAGGTCTTTCCTTCCACAATTGTTCGCATTAAGTGGAAGAAGAGCTTTGGGACTAGTGGCTTTCCTAGGAATTAGTGTCTTCCCGTAGGGTTAACTAGACTTCCGCTAACGACTTTCAAACCATAGATTGTGACTCTTACATAACTCTTACATGATGACCTTGGAGTTAGGACCCTTCAGGGCACCATACTTTCACAATATTTGCATAGGTTGTCCTGAAAGTAAGGCCTGTTATTTATTTCCATGGAAGCCACAACAGATACAAAAGTGCACAATAACACTATTTGATAGAGCAAATTCTCAGCTGCAAAACACCATTTTTTAGGATAGTCACCACCATTAGCTGATGCGTGTGGATGAACTGGTCGAAACACTTTACGTTTGGTGGTGTAACAGCTATACATGGCTGACTGGAATGTGGCTTGTCTTTCATGTTGCTGTCACCACTGCTGAAACGTATCACCTGCTGCCTCACTGTGCTCACATCCACTAGTCAGACATTTGTTCAGCAAGAGCTGATGAATGTCAGTGGGTGCTGTTCTTTCTTCATGGAGGAATTCAGTTCCGCCGCTTTACTTCACGCACACTTCCATGTCAGACACCGTTCCGCCAGATGCCCCTCTGCTGCCATCTGTCTCGCAACAACAGCATGTAGCAGGGTGCTGGTGGGAAAGTTAAGCCTCTACTGTAATACCACCAGCATCTGCCTCTGATGTCCTGGGCCAACAGAATGAACTAAGATGCATTACTTTTGGAGCAGCCCTCTTATGTTTGCATGGAGCTTTCAGTCATCTTCTATTCTGGCATCAGAGGGAGTCCTGGCTTCTATTCATTTACCTGCCTTTATCCATAGTACTTGTTGTTTGTGTTTTTGTTTGTTTATTTCTTATTTGTAAATGTGGATTTGCCTTTGATAGATAATGTTGATAAACATTTTTCAAGACCTCCTTTTAAGGCTAAAGCAAACAAATTGCTCTAGTGATGTGTTGTTTTTTGTCATGATGATGAAGTCATGCTACTCAATTGTTTTCAGAGTGTGCCTTCTGTAGTGCTGTCATCTAAAAACGTAAACGACAAGATTAGATGATGTCAGCATGTGTCAGAACAAAATTACTCACAGGAATTCTATATCTGCTAGTCCTTTGTCAAAAATACTCTCTACACTATATGAGAATTTAATTGCTTTTATGACGGAAAAACCTTTTAACCAAAAAAGAGCGCAAGAAACACCAATCTGCACGGCATGTCAAATTAATGGTTTCCTTATCTATTTTCAGATATGATACTAATCTGGAGGCAGCTAGACATGTTGGAGTGAAAAAATCCATTACCACCAACACATCTCTGGGTGTTTCACAATTTCTCATTTTTGGATCCTATGCGCTTGCATTTTGGTATGGAACAAAGCTCACTGTTGAGGAGCCAGAAAATTATGACATTGGTCGTGTGTTAATTGTAAGTACAACAGTGCAACTTTAAAAAAAATAATAAAAAAAAAATCTGCAGATTCAAGAAACTTCTGTTACATAAGAAGTGTTTATGATCCCTGTTTTATCTAAAATGTCTGTAAAAAAAAAAAAAAAAACACCACCTATAGACTTCAAGTAGGAATCTCTCCACTAAATTTTGCAATGTTGAGGATCTCTTAATTTTGATCACATCTGGAGAGTAAAAGAGGAAGATGAGTTCTGTTTGTAGGTGATGATTTAAAAAAAAAAAAAAAAAAAAGGGGAGTGGAAGCCAGAAAAAGAAAATACTTCATGCCAAAAAAGCATATATGAAAAAAAAGATACCAATCGTTGCAGAAAAAAATGGGAGTGGACAGGAGTGACTGAAACACACCTTTCACTTGAACATTTAATTTCCCTAGAAAGGGTGCACAGGGCAGTCCTGGGTATGTAACAGCTTGGTGAGTCTGTAAGCATTATTAACATCAAGGCTTTTCTCTCTCTCTCCCTTGCAGGTGTTCTTCTCTGTGCTTATTGGAGCCTTTTCCCTAGGACAAGCAGCTCCCAACTTGGAGAGTGTGGCTAATGCGCGCGGGGCTGCCTATGAAGTATATCAAATTATTAATAAGGTCAGAATCTAAAGGGAAAAGCATTTCAACCAGACTTAAATATTTCACCTACTTTTTCCCTGATGTTTAAAAAAAAAAAAAAATCATCAGCTGTATAGATGGCCCACACTTAAATTCATATTGCTATTTGTATGAAGAAAACTACCTCATTATTTGTTACAATGAGTGTTGGGTAATCTGGTATGTGTATCATTATTTATAGATTAAGTCTTCTCTAGTATTAAGTTTATAGCTCCAGAGGGAAAGTAGTTATGGGACTGCAGGTTTTTGTTTTCTTGAATGCATATATGCACAGTTTGGGTGTTTTGTTTCTGGGTTTGTTTGGGATTAAATAGTGCTAATGAAGCTATATTAATCTCAGTCCTGCTGTTGTACAGCAATTGGATATCTGTGTATATAAAATATTTTTGAAAAGTAGAACTCTCAAATTTGTACAGAAATAGCTACATCATTCCTCTCCATATGGGTGTAAAACCCCTACTGAGCACTGTGTTTTGGCTACAAGATAAGTTTTTCAGTTACAATTCTAGTTTGTTTGTTTGTTTTTGCATTTGAAAATGCATCATAACTGCAGAATTAAAATCTGGTTCTCCTGCATTCAGCATCCTGCAAATAATCTCTTGCAGCTTTGCAGTGGTGTGATGCAGTGTAAGCCGTCAGCTAAGTACTGAACGATGTATCCAGCAGAAATAGTTCCTAAGTTAAGTAATGAGCAATTTATTTTCAAAACTTCTTTCCAGAAACGGCTTATAGATAGCAGTTCTAAGGAAGGCTACAAACCAGACAAGCTCAAAGGAGAAATCGAATTCAGAAACATCCATTTCAGTTACCCATCAAGGCCTGATATTACAGTAAGTGTTAATTTCAGATGTACCTGCTGTACTGAAATCTTGCAGCCCACATCTAAGATTCTTTCTCTAATCCTTTTGTTGGTTTTTTTTTTTTTTCATATGCTGAATGTGTTCCTATCTTGAGAGGTTGTGAGCTAATGGGGGGGGGGGAGGGGGGAGGAAATCCATAATGTCAAAAGATAAAGCTGTTTATCTACTACTGCTGGCTACCTGTGCACTATTCTTCTCTGCAGGACAAAGCTAAGAAAAGGTTTGGTGTTGCTCCTACTCTGAATTTCTGTGAACAAGATAGATGATAAACAAAATAAGGGTTTTCGTTGTTGTTGTTGTTTTTCCCCAATACTTGTCATTAAAACTCCCACACCTTACAGTTAAGCCTTGGAGTTGCTCTTTTCAGGCTCCTGGTTGTTCTGAATTGCTGTGATTTGCTGCATGGGGAAGTGACCTGTGAGATAGTTAGGCTTTACAACAGTATGCCTTCAAATGAATCCAATCTTGCCATTCCAAACATACATTAGGAAATCAAATGTTACTCTGGACAAGTGTTAAAATTGCTCTTCAATAAGCAAACGTTCATATCCTCTGCCAGCTGAACTTCCTCAGTAACTGTATTGTGCAGTGTTATTATGTTGTCATGGTGATCTAGTCCTGTGGTGATACAGTTGTGTATTGTTGGTTTATCTCTACCGTACTCAACAGTTTGTAATCCTTTGAAGACATTTATAATGGTGAAAGAGTGATTTGCCACAGTTCTTTGATGATAAAGAAACCAGTAGAAATAAAGATTTTGAGTGTCAACAATTGAGGGCTGAGTATGCCAACTGGCAGATGAGAATGGGGAAGTTCATATCACTGTGGCTGTTTCTTCAGATATGTCTTTTCACTTCAGTTATCTGGAGTCTGCCCCATCACACATCAAATTCTTTTCCAGAACAAAGCGTAGCAAAGGATGGACCCAGAGCTGGGCTCTCTGCCTAATTGAAGTCAGTTCAGTGCATTTTATTTTACTCTTGGCTCAGAAACCTGAGGTGACAGGGCAGACTTCATCAGGCCATTAATTGTTCTTCCTAGAAATACTCTCCAGGCAGATGAACTGTGTATTGAGCCTACAAGCCAAAGGGGAGGAAAATAAGGAATGTTTTGTCATCCTTCCCAAGTCTACTGAGTCAACAACTTTCCCTGCTAATAGCATTAATTATTTAATAGAGTCAGAAAGAAACAGCAAAGATGTCTAGAACTTATTAACTGTCTCCCAGGCAGTTGATGTAACACTGTGTAATCTTCCCTTTGTAGACTAAACTAGACCAGCACTTTTAAGGAGTCCAGCAATTGCCAGTTAATTTTGACAACACCTTACCTGATAAGAGAGTTAGAAATAGACTATTGGGTGGTTGTAACTATTTGCACCTGGTATTCAGAATGTACCTCTAGCTTGATAACGTAAGTATCATGATATCAGCTTCTGGAAGACACATACCTCACTGGTTGTGACACAGGGAAAGGAGAGCAATATTGCAACCATTTTGATCTCTCATTACAAAAACATGTGCAGGCAAAATTATAAATCAGCCTGGTATAAACAAGAAGTGTTCCCATGACAGCCAAATATTTTGGCAACAACACAGCCTTACTCATATATAAAATTGACATCTTTTGAGGTAAAATATTCCTAAATGTGAAAATGGCAACAAAGGTACCATTAATTTCTATTTTATCCTTAGTTTTTTGAGACTGTTAGCAATAAGGATTGAGATTTATTAAGGACTTTCCAACTATTACCTTGTGAGAACTGCCGTTTACATTCTAAAAATAGGGGAAAGCAGACTTGTTTCTCAGTAGTAATATTTCAGAGGTGCTAAACATCTTATTTCGAGGTTCATAACTAAATGTTATATCAATGTCTAAGCATTGGAAAGTGGGAAATGAGAACATAAGTACCCGAGTCTGCTGCCAGATCTCACCTATCACAGAAACAGAGCTATCAAGTTCAGAATACCAGGGATATGTCTATATTAGTTGGTATGAGTGTTCTCAGGCATTTTCCCAGGCACAGAAATGCAATTGTCTGTGCAAGAGGGAACTCTAAAAATGTTTCTTGGCATGAACTTGGTCTGTTCCAGTTATCAGTCTTTTCAAATAACTCCCAGGCTTTGTTTGGTAGCTAGAAGAGTCCAGAAACCATTCCCAAAAGACAGGTTGTATGTAGCCATCCTATTTCAAAAACTGAAACACTACACAAGCACATATGCAAACTCTTTCATGTCAGTGCCCCCAGAACATTCCCCAATATGCTTAGCTTACTGATAATGCTCAGCACTTAAACTATGCCCCTTTACCACTGCCTTGGTTACTGCTACAATTACCTTGATAGGCTGTTTTCTAATCAAATTTGTCAAACTGAGATATAATTTTTTTTTCTAGATCCTCAAAGGTCTAAACTTGAAGGTTCAAACTGGGAAGACCATCGCTTTAGTTGGTGCTAGTGGCTGTGGGAAAAGCACTACTGTTCAGCTGCTGCAAAGATTCTATGATCCTGACCAAGGAGAAGTGAGTGCTCTTAAGTGCACTGTGATTTAAGGGATTTGGAGGGGGAATGGTTGGGGAGCAACGCAACACACTAGTAAGACAAGCATTAGTTTTCCACATAGGCTGAATCTTTTGATTGTTGATCAAATCTGAGCATTTCTCTTCGTATGTATGTATTTCTTTGTGGGGTAAAGCACAGATGCAGAAGCAATTGTATAGTTACAACTGTGAAGACCATAAGACAATAAACTGTGGCATGGAGGCATGTAAATGGAGTAGGAAGTGTATAGGAAAGCTGGGAAACTCTTAAGCCAGCTTTGTTCTCAGACAGTATAGTTACTGAACAAAAACTTAATGTCCTTTCTGGTTATACTGCTCCTCGCCATTTTATATGTTGTACAGCGGATGGAAAAACTTCTGTTGTTACTTTTCCACCATTTTTGTCCTTGTAGCTGATAGTTAAGTAATAACTAATTGACTTGCTAAAAACAAAATGCATTTCCTCAGCTTCTGACATATGTTTTTAATCTCAGGTCACCTTAGACGGTCGGGATATTCGGACACTTAATGTAAAGTGGCTAAGAGAAAATATTGGTATTGTGAGCCAAGAGCCTGTTTTGTTTGCAACAACAATAGCTGAGAACATTCGCTATGGCAGAGAAGACATTTCTGATGCTGAAATTGAACAAGCAGCCAAGGAAGCCAATGCTTTTGACTTCATATCTCGACTGCCTGATGTGAGTTCTTGAACTTTTTTTGGAGTAGAAGAATGAAAGGTCCATTTATGCTGGTGTCTTGTTTCTGGTAGAGAGAGCATGAGAATTTAAGTTGTGGTATAACTGCCCAAAATACTCTTAAAAGCCTCCAGCAACTTTCACCTCAGGGACACTCTGCCTTTGTTTTGTTGCCCTCAAAGGATTTGTGCCTAAGTCTGGAAAAAATATCAATGTATTAACTGAGGAAAAGAGAAGCTGTACTACCATCCATGCTGATCTCACATAGCCTGGGAGGAGTTTGACTTTGAAAGAGAAGATGTAGAAATCCAAAACTTCGTCAGAAGCAGCCTGAGTATTCAGTAGGAAGCTGGAGAGGAAAGTGAACAAGTATGCCTTGATCCAAGGCTGGTTTTATTAGCGGAGAGCTTTAGCTTTCCAAAAGTTGATATTCACAGCTTTGAGCTCCCTTAGTAGTAGATGCTTTACAACTATTAGATGTGTGTGTATATAAATATGTATATGTGTGTACATATATGTAGTCCTTGGCAAATACAGAGATGCCTTTTATGGGCTTGTCATGGGAAAAACGTAGGATTTGTACCATTCTTAAGTAAACAGTGGAGATCAGGACTTTAAAGAAACATAAGTTCAAATATTGACATGTCAAGTGTGTAATGGGGGTAGGAAAACTTGGCTAAGGCCTAGACATATGGGTATAGTTGTGTGTTTGCCCTGATTATTTAATTTTGATTGTTGATTTTTTAAGTCAGCCAGTTAAAGGTATCTCTTGTCTAGAAACTGGGCGCTTATAGTAGCTCAGAGAAGGGTCATCTCTCAAAAGAAATCCTCACAACTTCTGTTTTCAACCTATTCTCAGAAATTTAACACCATGGTAGGGGAGAGAGGGGCTCAGCTGAGTGGAGGACAGAAGCAGCGAATAGCTATTGCTCGTGCCCTGGCAAGAAATCCAAAGATTCTTCTTCTGGATGAAGCTACATCTGCTCTAGATACTCAGAGCGAATCTGTAGTTCAAGCAGCTCTTGATAAGGTAAGAGTCATTTTATGGATTGGAGCTGTCAATGACCATAAAAATGGTGCAGTAGCAATTAAAAACTAACATACAGTTTTCAGAGCAGCTTCGCGTTGGAATCATGAACACTGGAAAACAAAATTTAGATGGATGCTACAACTGTGGTGTTAAAATGGAATTTAAAACAATTCTAATTAGACATGATTTCAATTGTTTTTTTTTTTAATGTTATTGCTGATTACTAAAGACATTCATACTCATGTAACTAAAACCTTTGGTTTTCAAGTCAGATGTTTTGTTTTTTTTTCTGTTGAAATATAGTTTGCATGTTATGAAGGCAAGGTGTGAGGATGGAATGGTCTTTTTCAGATAGAATAATAGAAATGTATAGTGTAGTGTCCTTCATACTGGCTCTCTGTTGTACAGTTGCTTCATAATTTTCAGAAAGTTCTCGGAATTGAGCCATTTTCTTTCTTTGCAGAAACTGAATGCACATCAGACCCCACACAGAGCAAAAAGCAGAGCCTGTTACTAAATCTCTGTCCCTCCCTTTTTTTTTCTTCTTTTTTTTTAATCTGTTCACTGTTCTAGGGCAGACAGTATTGCAGAGCAGAGCTGTCAGGTCATGGCTGACAGCTTTCACATTGCTGTGAAGTCAAGCACTAGAAGGTCTCTGCTTCAACTATAATCTAGTCTTCTTTTGCATGCTCTTTAATTCCTTGAGTCAATATTAACTTCTTCCGGAAGCTTACTGTTTGATTTAGTGGATAACAGAGATTGCCAAATTAAGGCAATTGTTCTATATGGTCTGTCTTCCCAGAACACACCAAAATGAACCCTGAATCATAACTTACTCATCTTTATGCAGCTGTTTGATGTTCATCAATGTAGTCTCTGAAGGGGATTTATGACTTTATTCTCACATTCCCTTAATGGAAGAAGTGGTGCTAACGTTAGTTGTTATTTCCACAACTGAGGAGTTACTAACCTCACAAATGCACACCACTTCTGAGCAGTTGTATGCAAATGCATATGGTATGATGTTTTCTGGATAACCTTTTATCTTTTTGAGGTATTTTGCTTATTCTGATCACAAGTCCCAGCTGGAGTGATTGAAGACTTTGCACTTCTGTATATTAGGGCACAGCATGGAAACCACCCAGATTTGACCTCCTGCAAAGGCTTGTAGTGACTCATGTCAGATCATTGACCCCCCTGTATGACAAGAATCCAAATCTGCTTGGAGCAGTCCATCTACTGAAGCTGTCATCTTCTCCACACCTTTCTTCCTGTGTTGGTGCACTGTACTTGAGTAGCAAGTAACTTTTGGCAGTTTCCATGGCCACACAGCATACTCACACAAATACCTTTCGATTTCTCCTTCCTCCAAGTCTCTGTCTGCTCCAGGCATCAGCAAGGAGGGAAGTCATTTCTCTGGCAGCTGCAGGCTGGCATGTGCACAGTCACTTTGTGAGAGCTGTGCCTACAACTTGGCTGCATGTGGGAGCTGCAGGGGGTTGGAGCATGTAACCTGCAGACTGATGCTTTGGACTCTCTAGCTGCAAAATTGAAAATGTATTACTTGAACATTTGAGAAGTAACTTATTTCAAAGAACTGGAAGAGAGTTTCTGGTAGTGACTAAAGCACCTTTCTGACTCCAGATGTGTTCCGCTACTCTGCAATTTTCTGTAAAGTCTTTTCAGAAGTCATGCAAATGTTACGCTTCCTAAAAATATATTTGTATGTATTTTTTCTTTTGTTTGGATTTTTTTGTATTATAAATGCCTAAAATAACTTTGATTTGTTTCAGTCATAGTTGTGCACGTTTTAATGTAAACTGCTGTTGTTTTTCTGCAAGGCTCGGACTGGACGTACCACTATTGTGATTGCACATAGGTTGTCTACCATCAGGACTGCTGACACTATTGCTGCATTTGAGAAGGGCATTGTGGTTGAACAAGGAACACACAGCGAACTCATGTTGCAGAAGGGAGTCTACTATTCTCTTGTAATGCAGCAAGTAAGGGGAAATCATTTACCATATTTATCCATTTCATCAAGCTGTGTCATGTCTTTTGGATGCTAGCCTATTGCTGTGCCATTACACACCGAAACATTTGGCCCATAAATATCAGTGGCCATTTGTTTGAAGCAGCAGCAATCATGAGAAATGATTTTTCACTCTTCTTCCTTCCTGCTCAAAATGTCTTCTGACCATATATCCTGAATCCTCACTAGAGCGGTAGCAATAATGTTCAAGATGATGGTACATCAGAAGAAGATGAAGAAACTGAAGCCGAGGAATATGAGGAAAATGACAAAAGTAGTTCTGTGGAGAAACTGAACCTTAAAGATCACTTTGAAGAACCAGTGATAACTGGGAGAGGCAGCATTCGTAGAAGATCCAGCAGATACAAGAGCAAGAGATCCTCTTCTAAGAAAAAGTCCTCTAAAAAGAAGAAAAAGGAGCTGGAGGTTGGTATTAAAACTTTCACTTTTAGTGATTTTAGTGATTGTATGCAAACAATCATAAAGCACCTAATTGTAATTATTTTTAGATAGCTGACATTCACACAACCCTTGCTCTGATCCTACCGTAGGCTGTACTCAACAGGTTGAGTATTTGCCCCAGGAATATGAGGCAATCATGTACATCTTACCAAAACTTCACTTCAACGCTATTGATGTAGTGAAATAAATGTGAAGTTGGGGAAAGTTGTGCTGTTGATTTGTCAAACTTCTTAAAAATAGGAACATTATTTCAGTGTCAGTGAAATTTTAATTCTATCCAATTAAAATGTGTTGTGAGATTTCAGTTGCAGGATTCTTCTTTCCCTTGTAGTACTCACCATTGCAAATACTAGTGAGTAATATAATCCATGGGATGTGCATACTAAGCTTTAATGCACTTTTGAGAATGATAGTGCATGTGTATCAAGAAGAAAAAAATATATATTAAGACCCTAAGGTTTTGTATTGTTAATAAAATAATTATCTTTCTATCTTCCCCAGCTCTGCTTTCCTGCAGCCTCTCAATCTCTGGCTCAGTATACACTCTCAAAATTGAATTCTGGAGATTTTCATTCAAATAGTACACTTTAATTGACCAGTATCAAGCAAGAATAAAAGTTATGAAATTTGAAAACCTTGATTTGTTGAAGTTGAGTAAAGCTTGCTGACTGCAGTTCATAGGAGAAGAGTTACAGTGATCTCTGGGTTAGGCTATGGGTAGGCAGGTCAAAAGAAGCTTAACTTTCCTATTTTGTACTGCTTAGATTGCACTCTAATTTGGCATTTGAAGCACTGCATAAAATAACCAGGAAAAGAGCAATTTACCATAACTCTGCCTAATATTTTGTCCTATTTCCAATATTTTCAGTTTTTGCTTTTCCAAAACTCCTCCTGTGAAGGCACAGACACTTGAATAAATCAGTAAAGCAGAACGAGGCATTTTTTATACTTTCAAATGAGATACAGACTAACTCACTATTATACATGCTTCTTTCATGCTCTTGGTGATGATGCAGATGACATCTATACTCAATTGTATTACTGCCAACCCACTAGCATTCAGCTGAACTGGAGGGTTTTTTTTCTTGGCTCTGAACAGCAAGAATTTTAGTTCTTTATAATGATGCAAGTGTTAAAGTTGCCATTCATGCTGACCAATCCTGTCTGACTTTCAGTGGACTGTACTGACCGTCATTCTCCCCTCATAACTTAGCTCTTTGTTGCATTTTTGCCTTCAAACTTTTACAGTGCTGTTGAAGTTCTGGAATATGGAGAAGCAAAGCTACAGATCTCCAGCATGTTCACTCACTTGGAGTGCAAAGAGAGGGCTTTCAGTAGTTTATGAAGACAGTTCACTACTCAAAACCTAATGAACTCCTGCTGCCTGGGGATTTTCATATTCTGCAACTTTCCAAGGAAAACTTGCAGTCTTCTCTTTCTTGTAGGAGGAAAATCTCCCTGCTGTGCCTTACACAAGAATCCTGGCTCTGAATAAACCTGAGTGGCTATATGTATTACTGGGAGTGATTGCTGCTGCTGTCTCAGGTGGGGTCCATCCTGCGTTTGCTGTTATATTTGGAAAAATCATTGGGGTAAGTTTTTGCAAATGGGCTGCAGTCTTGAACTTCATGCTCAGCCAGTATGCAAGGTTGGATGGGACTCGCTTGTGTAAATGTAGGTCCCTCCTAAAGGTATCTCAGATACCCAGTAGCACGTAGAAAGGTGTTCGGTGTCTGTTTAGACAATGGAATTACAAATGCTGCTCCAAAAGTAATACTTCCTATTCTATTATTTTTGCCCATGATGTCAGAGAAGGATGTTGGTAGTATGGCAGTAGACACTGAACCTTCCTGCCACTATTCCATGCTGTTTTGTTGATGTGTGACAGACGGCAGCAGAGGGGCAGTCTGACAGACTGGTGTCTGACATCGAAGTGAGTATGATACAAAGATATAGATTTGAATTCCCCTGTGCAGAAAAAATGGCACCCATTGATATTCATTGATGCTTGCTAAACATTTATGGAGATCAAATAGTGGATGTTAGAGCAGTGAGGTCATGAGTTTCATTTCAGGAGTGGGAACAGCAACATGAAAGACAAGTCACATTCTGGATTGCTGTACACAACTGTCATACCACAAAATGGAGAGCATCTTGATCAGTTCAGTGTGGATTATCACCAGGGAACTGTGTATGGAGCTGAGCTTCAGCTCCAATGAGTTGAAACTGATTGCGGCAGCATTGGAATATCACACAGTTTGCTCCATATGGATCTCACAAATGTTCACACAGCAACAGAAAGAACCCCATATTCATGTTTGTGAGGACCTGTTAAACAAATACAAAGCTGTAGGTAGCAGTCCTGGATTGCATTATTTCTAGTGACAAGATGTGCTGTCACCACCATGAGGCAGAGTCAAAATGGCAGTCTCTGGAGAGGCAACATGTGAATTCTCCATCAAAGAAGTTCAAGACACAGCCCTCAGTGGGTAAAGTGATGTTTTCTGTTTTTTGGGATAGGAAAGGAGAAGTCCTTCTGGGTTTCCTTGAACCTAGACAAACCACTGACTCTGACTGCTACATTGCAACACCGACTAAACTGAAGGCTCCAGTTGCCAGGATCAGGCCAGAGAAGATAACCTTTCTCTTGTCAGTCCCCACGCCAGTTAGAAGACCATGGAGCACACTGGCAGTCTTGCCTGGACTGTCCTATCACACCCATCATATAGTCCAGATGTGGTGCCTTCTGACTTCTACCTTTTGGGGCTGGTGAAAGATGGATTGTGTGGGCAACATTTCCCTCGGAACAGTGTTGTCATAACAGCTGTGGAACAGTGGGTCACCCCCACTGGTGCAGATTTTTACAAGTGTGGCATGAAGGCTTGTCAGGTCCCCCCCATAAGGGGAGGGAAGGAGGGACTAGATTCACAAATACCACTGGTCACGTTAAGGTAAAGCAATATGCAGCGGTCCACATGCAATCATCAATTTTAATGAGTTTCCATATGCTACAATTATCACAAAATATCAGCACTCTAGCACTTATAAACTATCTTAAGCTGTGCGGCTAAACTATACAGCTTTTAAGGAAGCAGAATAAGTCTCATAGTTATTTAACAGTTTTACAACTTAACAGCTTTACGAGAGAGAATAATTTTTAAGAAAATGAAATATGTCTTGCAGTTACTTAATCTTATGACAGAAAAATAATGAAAAGAGAAAACTGAGGAAAGCAGAGAAGGAACAAGAGTGAGAAGGACAGGAAGAAGATTGATCACCAGCCTGTTCTGAAGGTCTGTTTTGAGGAATTCCAGCATCAGCCTGAGTACTGGAGAAGGGATAGGGAGGTTGAGCATGCTCATCTGGAGGTCGTAGTCTCAAACTGGCAAACAGCAACAATGACCATGAAGAACGTATGGGGTGCCTCTCAGGCATCCTTTTATGCCTGCTGGGTTTTCAGGTGCACTGTCCCAAGGTTGTAAACAAATGAGTTCGCAATACCAAGTTTGTCAATGATAAGTTTGAATCAAAAACTTTCTCACAGGAAAGGTAGGTTGTTCTTTCTGCAAAGCAAGACTATCATGTGAGAGAACAGGATCTCATACTCACTGATATCAGCCTTCAACTGGTTATCATGCTGGTGGCCTTGCACTACAAGTGTTTGAGACACACCAAGCACGCCCCAAAAAGTCAGTGTTTTTTGCTGATCCTTATACAAAGCTCTCGTTCATTGTTGGTAAAAATGCATAACTAATGATGGTGACTGTTGAAAAATAGTGTTTTGTAGCTGAGAATTTGCTCTATCAAATGATGCTATTGTGCTCTTTGCATCTGTTGTAGTTTCCATGGAAATAAATAGGAGGCATTACTTCCAGTGCAACCTACATACATTCATTACTGTTTGGGGAAATTGTTTACTGGTATTTTCCTGATTTTTGTTTGTCTTCTCCAGTTCTTGCATGTTTGGATCGGAACTTCTCTCTAACTGAAACGTTTTGTGTATTTTCCAATCCCCTTACATTTTGTATAAAGCATGTCTGTCTTCTAGGCCTGCAGCTGGTCTTGTAAATCTGTTAGGTTTGCTTCAGTGGTGTTCGCACCCTTTGCTTAAGCTTGCCGCTAGAGCTTTTGGTATTCTTTTTGGTTTTTACTTAAATTCTTAGAAGATACTTCAAATAATTCTGAAAGGCACTGATAACAGACTTTGTAAACAAATTTCTGCTTCTCATTATGAGGGGAGGGGAGTCTTCTGTGCATTTCCTACCTCAAACTTTGAAACTTACCAGCACAGGTACAGTGACCATCTTGGAGACAACTGGAAAGAGAACCTGAAGGAAAATGATAAGATTTCCAGGCAGCTTGATGGCTGATGGATTCTGTTGCTCCAACAGACAAATCAACTATTTTTTTTTTTTGTTGGAAGTTATCCTCTAGAGGTAGGGTGCAGTGTGACTGCACTTGGCTGACAGAGGAAAGGATGAATATCTGGAGCTGGTGGAATGACTTAGTGAGATGTAAGCTAAACGGAAAGCTGGAATGTCTTCTGGCCTTCAACAGAAAATTGAGTGCAGTCTGATTTCAGAATATATGCCATGAGAAATTAAAGCAGACAAGTTTCTTGAGATGAAGGTTGGTTTATGTAGCTGGCAGCCACTGCATATGTATTCATTTTGGGTTTGTTTTTTTTTTTCTTGCACAGGCTTTTCAAGAAAGAGATCCAGAAAGGAGGAATAAAAACACTTTGGTGCTTTCTCTAATGTTTCTTTTACTTGGAGTGATTACCTTAGCAACATACATAATCCAAGTAAGTGTCACTATGCTGAAATGTTAGAAGTTCTTAACTCTCCAGTAGACTACAGGTATAACTCATATCAGTGCACTTTGAGAAGCAAAACATCACGCAGAGCTTATGAAAACATGCACAAGTGCCAGGGCTGTTCCTGAGATGCATGATTTGTATTGATGTACTTACTTAAATATATGGCTATGTTTTCTGTTGGTTTAAATAAACACAGCTCCACTGAAGGCAGTGTGGATTCACAATGACTGAAAACGTTGCGGGCCAGGCCACAAAAGTCAAAATCTGACATTTCTAATTGACAATTTGCAGACTCTTGCAAAGTAAATATAAAATAGACTCTTATCCTTGCAGAAAGCATTTCTCATTCCATCAAAGAAATACATAATTTGCTGTCCTCTTACTACTCTTTCGTAGCTCTCGGGGAATACTGCATATTGATGTCCATACCATAAAGTGCGTTGGTACGACTGTTGCAAGTGGATGCCTCTGGCAGTGGTTGGAACAGAGGCCAACAACTAGATAAGCTGATTTATCCTGTAGTGCTACCGAGGCATATGAATAAGGCATTACAGCCAAGATCCTGCCTTCTTTGTCATGTTGCTCCCTTTCTGTGGAAAAACAGAGTTTTAGGTTCCAGGAATGTGAATGGCACTCTTCCCAAGACTTACACATGCACAGAAGGTTGTAGGAGACTTTTTGGTGTAATTGCTTTTATTGTGTGGCTTTATAAACAGAGATGAAGCATCAAATGAGAAACTGTGACTGTTTTTTCCCTGCAGGGATTCATGTTTGGAAAGTCTGGAGAAATACTAACAATGAGACTACGTTCTTTGTCCTTCAAAGCATTACTTCAGCAGGTATGAATTATACAGCAAGGGTATCGTGAGAGCCAGATGGCTTTAGCAGGGCTTGCAAGGTACTTGTACTTGTTCGCTTACAATTGTGCAATCTGGAGAGAAAAAAAAAATAGTCTCTTCTACCACTAGCTTAGGAAAAAATACAACTTTTCTGAGTCTTCTCTTCCACATGCAACTCAGCTCTGCTGCTGCAAATAGTCTAATTTTGAAGTACTGTCATTGTAAACATGCACATCTCTCACATGCTAATGTACACATGGTTTGCAGCTGTTTGTGTTCAGCCAGATTCCTGCAAGGATGACCAAAAATTTAATTTCCACTTTCTTGAATGGTTATGATGCAAGTATACAACATGTGGACTTAACTCTATAGGTTTAAATTTATGTATTGCAATACATAGCAAATAGGCAATCTGGTAAATTTTTAATGCAAAAATTCAATTTTCCCTATTGCATCAAGAATTAATTGAGAAGAGTGAAGTTACTTGTATTAAACCCTTCCTGTTAATCCGTTCATGCAACTTCACGTTGCTTGCATAGCAGTCTTGAGAATGCACAACTTAATGCACCGTGCACCCACTGGGGACATCTGGCAAGAGCCTGGTTGTTCACAGAATCATCTGAAAGGGAGTAGGTGAGGGAAAATTCAAGTGATTGAAAATAACACCCATAGCCATTGGAAAAACCAAGAGAAAGTAAAACCCAAATCTACAAATATGCAAACTTGCAACCTATAAAAAGAGGATATTAACGTCTCCAGTGAAAGGATGACTGGGTAGGAAGGGATTATAATAAAACTTGCCTGACATTTGGAAGAACTTTACATCACTTTTACATTAATAACACTTTTATTGTTATTCTGCAGGGAATATCTAATTTTTCACACTCTTAAGTTTCTTCCTTTACTTGGAGAGTTATTATTAGTAGGTAGCCATCACTGATTTGTACTTCCATTTCCCTTTATGCTACCTGATCTGGAAACATTTAGTCATTGTACCAGTAATCCTGATTATCTGAAATGTTATAAGAGCACATGGGTTTGTAAAACAAAAATGTATAACTACTTTTTAGGAGATTGGATGGTATGATGATCAGAAAAATGCTGTTGGAGTTCTGTTAACTCGACTTGCTACAGATGCTTCCCAAGTCAAAGGGGTATGTTGATTCTTTCATGCTTGTTTTTCTTAGTATTTTTTTTCTTTACCAATATTAATTGCCATTGGCAAGGGATGCTGAGATTATTTCAGAATACAGGGTAGTACATCTACCCCCCACAGACTGATGGATACATTTAAATATCATGCTGTTGACACCGTAGGAATGATTTCTGACTGATAATTTGAAATCTATTAAAAATGCAGCAGATACTCATGACTTTTTATTTCCCCCTTTGCATATCTTTAAGCGTACAATTGTAGACCATTTCACCATGGAAGGTGAAATCTGTGTGTGTGCTGAGGACCAGACTTGGTGGACCCCAGGTTTTAGCATCAGATACTGTGTATCATTGGGGTGACTTGAAGGCTACAGCTGCAGATGCTGTAGACCCTTACTGATGTTAATGAAGACGGTTCTTCCTGTCCCTTACCAAACATGCTTCACACACAAGGAGGCCAAATGGGAAGAAATGACATAACATTAATAAAGAACACTAGAGAAGGAAATACCCAAGAGAGGAGATGACTCAAGGTACTAATTTTGAACAGGAGGGCTGTGGACATGGGCAGGGGAACATGGCAAATGATGCACAGTTCCAGCACCTACTTGGACTTGGAGGAGAGACGTTTACTATTTTCAAGATGATTTTGTTTCTTTCAAACCTGTAAATCCAAAACTCCTTAATCCTTGCATTTTTCATTGTCAGTAGATTTTTGTTTGTTTTCTGTCCTCCTTCCTTATGGGCTAATATTATTAACAGCCTTTGACAAAACTTAGTCATTTGTGTTGTTTAAAGTTCGAATTTACTTAAGTGGCATTGAACTACATCACCATGCAGGGCGAAAGTAGAAAAAACAGGTACATAGGGTCATCTGACTACAAAAGCCAACCAAGGGCATGAATTTTTCTCCAAGGCTAGTGTGTTCTCTGGAGCACTCAGTGTGTCAGTAAGTGCGTGCTTCGTGCTGTGCTGGCTGAAGTTTCCAAATCCATCTTTATGTGCAGCCCTTGGAACATATGGCAGCAATTCACCTTGGCATTGGTTTAATTATTACTATTTTAAATTGTATTGAACAAGAAAAGTCTTTTTAGGGCAGGAAAGTCTTTGGCAAAGGAAAAGAATGTTGTTTCCTGCCCAAGGATTTTTGTTTTTTCCATCAAGCCAAATTGTGGAAGATGAGCTGTTTCCACAGGGCTGTTTTCAAACCTTTTTTCTTCTGCATGTCAGAACCCATCCTGATGCTGGATGCAAATTATGTCTCTTTTTGAAGTCTCTAGATGAGAAGGTTATACAGGCTGGGAGAAGATAGGAATTCTTCACTATGAGTTAGTATTTTTTCCACTCATTACCTGCTGAGATAAAACATTTTTGCAGTGTGGCCAAATTGGGTTTGGGTTCCCAGAAAAAGAGTAGATGCAGCAGCACAAGGACCTGAGGATGAGTGGTTTCCACTTCTGCTGGTGGGATGGCTTACTGGATGGCTATCAATGGAACAAAACTCCACTAACCTAAAGCTGGGCCTCCAGCCTGCTTCCCTGCAACAGTGCTGCAGTCGCCTGAGCCTGGGTTAGTGAAAGAGGTCTCACTGTGTGTGTGTGTGTGTGTGTGTGTGTGTGTGTGTGTGTGTGTGTGTATGACAGTATGTGTATTTCTTTAGACAATTGGCACGAGCAACTCTTCAGACATCCTTAACCTTACTTGAAGACCTGAATGCTGGCAGATAAGAGGAATGTCGAGGAACTGTTACATAAGTAGATGCACAATGTCAGTGCATGTTACCACTCATGATCTAGTTTTCCAGCTGAACTGCTGGCCTTGAGTAAATAGTAATTTCAAGTGGTGATATAACTAACAAAATCTAATGATGGATATTTTGGGGTTTCTGGGGTTTTCTTAGGCAACGGGAAGCCGACTTGGACTGATGACTATGACTGTCTTTACCCTTCTGACTGCCATCATTATTGCTTTTGTGTACGGCTGGCAGCTGACTTTGCTTATCCTGGCCTGCATTCCTTTCGTTATTGCTGCAAATGCTGCAAATGTTAGCTCTGTGTCTGGTCATGCAGCAAAAGATCAAAAAGCTTTGGAGGAGGCTGGAAGAGTAAGTTCTCCAATTTTAACTACAGGGTTATGGTGTGAGATCACTTTTAAGGACAACATTATTGCTATATTACAGCTGACTCAATTATCTAAGATAAATGAAGTGGAGAGAGGAGAGGGCAGGATGGGGGATGAAGGGAATGTTTATATATCCCTGAGGAAAGCAAAACATAGATAACATAAAACATCTGTAAATAAAAATGCATTTGAATGCCTCCATAGCAGATTTCTGGGCAAGAGCAGCTGTAACAGCAGCAGCCCCAGTACTGCTATGTTTTGGGCTTGTGCTGTAGCTAGGGCTCAGCCACCAAGCACCAACACAACTTTTTTTTAATTCCATCATAAAATGCAAACTATTTATGTACATAAGGGGTGTAGGGTACTGCCTTCATTTACCTGATAGTGCTTTTCCCAGAGGCAGAATTGCTCCATGAAAAAATTGTCTAGATGATTGGGGTTTATTCTTATTACATTGGGTTTATCTGGTGGGATTGCAACTACTGGATAGGGCGAGGGCTGCTGACACTCCCTGTGTCCTGACCCAAAGGTTCAAAACTGAAGTACCTTGTCATCTTTAGCCTCCCCTTGTCTTGTACTCACCTGAGGGTGAGTAATTTCACTGCTGTAGGCTTCAGTTCATAACAGACCTCAAGCTCTTTTCCTCAAGTAAATACTTCCTGATCTAAACTAATGAATGTTAGAGAAGATCAGATATTTGGGAGATATGTCTTAGATTGAGGTTGTAAGAAATTACTTTTTTTTATTTTATGTATTTATTTCTTTTTTAATCTCCCAATTTAGGTTTCAACAGAATCAGTTGAAAATATAAGAACTGTCGCTTCATTGACCAGGGAAGAAGCATTCTATGAGAAGTACATAAACAGTCTGAACGGTCCATATAGGTGGGATCTTTTTTCTTTAATTCTGTTCATTAAACATTTTAAACCTTTCACTTTGTTTTAAATACACTTCTTGCAAACTATCCGATACCCACAAGATTGGGAAGGGCATTCTTTTCCATATGTGTGACATTTTTTTTGCATTAGTTACAATAAAGTGTGCTTTCTTAGATGAAATGTGGAGAAAAACATTTGCAAGACTTGTCCTTTAGTTATTTGAACACTTTATAAAGTGCATTTTCCTGATGCTTTACATAATATCATTTGCTTGTGCATGCATAGAATGTAAGACATCCAATGTACTGAAATTGAGTGAATAGATTAATTAGTATTAACTAAGGAATGGACAGTCAATTCACATACCATGCCCATTATAACACAAAACAGTTGTATTCTATTTGTGAGACTTTGAAACCTCAAATGAACTTCATATATTTCCTTTGAGCCCCTGTGTGCCACTGACATCTCTTTGCTGAAAGATGTTCAAATCAAATCACCAGGGATGTCAGATTTTTCTAACTTCATTTCATTTAAACAAAATAAGATCTGATTTATTTTTCCCTCCTTTGAGGTAAAAATATAAAAGATGGATTGAAAATTATGCACTGTATAAACTGCCATCATCCAAAATAGTGTTAAAATTCAATATCTGGCAAACTAGTATTGCCCAAGATGTAAGCAGTATGCTTGCCTGGACTGTCAGAGGTCTCTGATTTACTGCTCAGGCTGGAAGGAGGATCTCTGCTTCCATAATGATCATTCTAGACCATGAGGGCAGAGTCCTCCTGACTGATTCAGTGTGTGCTGAATTAGCTACACCAAATGAAACCTCTCTAGAAAGACAAATCGAGGGAGGCTTATTCTGAATCCTTGCGGGAAAACTCAGCAATATGTCCCTGTTCCAAACTGGGATAAGAGGTCTCTGCATGTATGGGAAGGCCTGGCTGCAGTCTGCAGGCAGCCCTTAGGCTGGGCTGAAGCCTGCCCATTTCTCAATAACTACTACATATGACCCAGCTTATTAAAATGTGTTTTTTTAAATCTGCTCCAGTGATCTGCCCTGCTATAGGAAAGCAAAAGGATCTATTGAAAAAAGCATAACTGAGGATCTTATTACTCCAATTTTATATTCTAAGGACAACTCCTTGTCACAGTGTAGGATGCTTTTAGGGTCAGAGTGTGTTGCTTGAAAACTTTAACCCAGAAATCTGGTCATCTCCCAGCCACTGTCTGTTGTTTCTATTTTACAAATTATTTATGGAAAATGTCTTCCTTTCACAGAGATTCTCTAAAAAAAGCCCCTTTATATGGATTTACCTATGGAATAGCTCAGTCTGCGAACTACTTTGTTAATGCAGCAGTCTTCAGATTTGGGGCATGGCTCATTGCTCGTTGTCTGACTAACTTTGAAAATGTATTTATGTGAGTATTGTTTGTGAAGGTAAAGATGGGTATATGGGATAATGATTTCAGTGTGTGCTTATTTAATCTATTTACTGAGGTAATGAGATGTGGAGACTCCTGAATTTGCAGTCTGGTTGGGAGCAGTTTGGGCAGAAGGGTTGTTTTGGAGAAAGGCTCCACTGCCCAAATACACATTTGTGACTACACATAGTGCATCATCTGTGGAGGAGTCTTTACTGTTTCGTGCTTCTTCCAGGCAGAAGGTTTTGCATAGAGAATGATGTGACTCTACTACTGATCTATAAAATAGTAATTAATGACATATCTAAAGAGGCTAAGAACTTTGTTTTTGGAAGTTCATTTTATGTGTGAAGAAAACTGTGTGTTCCAACAGAAACAAGTGATTCTTTATCTTTTGTTTTTAGAGTCTTCTCTTCTGTCATATTTGCAGCTATGAATGTTGGTCAG
Source organism: Gallus gallus (assembly GCF_016699485.2). Taxonomy (NCBI): domain Eukaryota; kingdom Metazoa; phylum Chordata; class Aves; order Galliformes; family Phasianidae; genus Gallus; species Gallus gallus. Next base: position 30,006,795 of record NC_052533.1, read on the forward strand.
TCTGCTTCCCTGGCACCAGATTATGGCAAAGCTAAAGTTTCAGCTCAAAGAATCTTTCATCTTTTGGATCGAAAACCTCAAATTGACAGTTACAGTGAAGAAGGTGAAAAATTGGTGAGGTTTTTTCAGAAAATCCTTGAATTACGTTATTAGTAATGCTTTATTGTCTACAACTGCATTTGCACTGCCTCATGTTTTGTAGAGCGTCACTCAAGACAGATGCTGTATCAAATAGCGTTACTGCCTTGCTGGCTTTTTTCTTAGTGGACCTTCTGTGTGTAGCCTTAAATGTGGTTTTGCTCTCAGTGAGTCTAAAAATGATTTTTTGTTCAACTACCCTACATTTTTAATGGTTTCAGGAAAACGTTGACAATGTCAGTTCACAATTCATTGCCTTTGTGTAAAGGTTTACGGGAGAAATAAAATACAAGTTTAGTTTACTACTGTTTTTGCGGATAAGCAGGAGAGTGGTTCTGTCACAGAAAGAACAGTTTTGCCAAAATCCATCCTCTTACAACTGTGGAAACTCTTATAAGAGAAAATGTGTTCTTGGGAAGTTAAAAACTAACCTAATGAATAGTATGTTTTACTCTGGAGCTTTAAAATGTCTCACCTTTAAACCAACATTGTCATTAAGGAAGCTGATCTTGGCAAATAAACTGGAAGCATTTTGTGCAGAAATGTGACATGATGTGGAAGGATTACGTTTACGCATACAAATCAAAGTTGTCTCGCTTGTAGGTGTTAGACAGTAGCCGCTGCTCAGGAAACTGTAATCTGCTTTCCATAACTTAAAGATTGTACACAGGATTTTCAGCCTTTTTAATTATGATCTTTGAGTATCTTTTTGAAACAGAGCTCTCAGGCACAGACTTGGAAAAATTTGGTAGGAAGTCTATGGCAAAATAAAACTTTGAATAGAAAAAATTTGAATAGAAATATGTATAGTCTAGACTGGACTCAAAAACTAGAACATGTGACTTAAGCAAGGCAAAGACTTGAGCCCCTTAAATTAGCTGTTGTGATAGCACTCCTAGAAGGGCTGCTAGCAGTGGGACTGCTCCTACCAAGGGGAAGTAGGCAATTAAGCAAGGTCTGAATGCCTGCCTCCTTCTTTCACTTGGGCTTAGAGATCTGCCTGTTTAAAATGGCCGATTAATAACTGCTGTTGCTTTTCAAAACACCACCTTGTCATACATGCCTGTAAATTACCTACTAAAGAATTTTCCTCTCTTACCTTAGTATCTGATCTTGACCTTGTGTGGTATTCATTCTAATTGTGCTACCTGCAATGTGAGATCAGGAAAGCAAATATGATAGATTGTACCAGAAGTGCCTCAATTAGGTGTGTAGCAAATGAAAAATACTAACATTTGTGTAAAGATACTCCTTTTGAAAGCTGAAGTGAATATAAATACAGGAGAGAAATGCATAGGATTGTTACTCTAAAGGGATTTAGTGATTTACAACTAGAGATCATCCTTAAATAACAATACTAAACTTGATCCAATATGTAATTGCAAAGAACAACAAAAGCTAGTTCAAAATCACTGTCCCAAACTTCTGTGTTAGTTTTCTCCTTCAACACTTGTGAGTCTTGGCTATTTATTTTAGTTAAAGCTAATAAATGCTAATATAATCATACAAACTGTCTGTTACTTTTCAGAGTAATTTTGAAGGCAACATTGAATTCAGAAACATCCATTTTGTATATCCAACAAGACCAGAAGTTCAAGTTTTGCAAGGACTTAATGTGAAGGTTAACAAAGGACAGACTCTGGCATTAGTAGGAAGCAGTGGCTGTGGCAAAAGCACATCCATTCAGCTCTTGGAGAGATTTTATGATCCTGTGGAAGGACAAGTGGTAAAATAGACTCGTGTGGCTATTCATAATTGTTGAATCTGCAGAACTCTTCATCTTCTAGGATTTCAGGGGTCTTAAACGATCCTGGCTATATCTCTGGAGAGATGCCTCATAAATGAGTTGTAGGTTACTGAGGCTGCAGCTGTAGACAGCCTCTAGACCACCGTTGCTGCCTGCCCTAGCACTAGCATGTGTGGCTAATGCATGGGACTGGCACAGTACACTGGCTCAGGGCACTAGTATGCCACCAAGAATGATGGTTTCAGGCTACATTGCCTCCTCAAAGCTTCTCAGTGCCTTATCACAGTGGGGCAGAGTACTCGTGTCACCTGCTTGACTGTGTGCAGGTCATCTGAGAATATGAATTCATACATTAGAGACAAAGACACGTTCTTCACACAATACAAACCTAATCCCACAGCATGACAGTGTGTCACTGCAAGAAGGATGTAACAGGATTTTTGATGCATTCACTATTAATGTGTTATCAAAGATCTGATGAAACCTTCCTGGTGGTTTTAAGATTGAGTTAAAGGCCCACAGTTGAGAATACATATTGTTAATTCAGTTCCTTAAGAATGAGCTTTCCCCCAAGGATCCCAGTTCTGCTTGGTTTTAGCAGGGCTAGAAGGATTGCAGGAAGAGCCTGTGATATGTGCTCCATGTTTCTATCTGCTGTAAAACAAAATAAAAACACATGAAATTTAAAAAATAATGAAAATAAATATTTATCCATAGTGCTGGTTTTGTTCCACTTCACATGCAAAATTTACTTGATTTCAGATGGGAATTTAACATTTAACAGGTTTCCTGATATGTTTGTTTCCTGTTTACATTATGTATCTGTGGATGAGCTCTGTAGTCAATTTGGCATCATTTTTTCTGTTTCTCTTTCTAGTTAGCAGATGGATTCGATACCAAGTCTTTGCATTTACAATGGCTGAGGTCCAGGCTGGGTCTAGTGTCACAGGAGCCCATTTTGTTTGACTGCAGCATCGCTGAAAATATTCAATATGGAGACAACAATAGGCTTGTTAGTCAGGAGGAGATTGAAGAAGCAGCTAAAGCAGCAAATATTCATGCCTTCATTGACAAACTACCAGAGGTGAGAAACAGCAGTCTGCTCTTCACAGTGCCATTTAGATGTTTGGAGTGACATGGAGAGATCTAGGCAATACAAAAATCAAAATGAAAATTTACGGTTATAATTTCCCTTTTATGAGGAGTGTATTTTAAAGATAACCGATATTTTAAAATACCAAAACGTGTTGTTTAAAATCCCTGCTGGATTGCTCAAATAAGTCAGTGCTCCAATGAATGTAGTGGTAGACAAAGCAGAATGAGTGGGAAAGAATGAGGGCACTGTACAAGCATTTCCTCATATCCTCATTTTTTTAATATTATTTTTCCTTCTGTAGCTGAAACTTCTCAAATTACTTTAAGATGAATTCTTCTAAAATACTTCAGTAAAACTAAATGTTTTATTTCTAATTGGATGGGCATGCGCAGGGAGTGTTTCTTAAGTACTGTGCGTTAATAAATCAAAAGTGAATGGCGTGACATTTAACCTTCATGCCAGCAAGGAATTTGATTCTAACAAGGAAAAATGCTTTGATGGTTTGTTTTCACTGTAGTTCTGCATAACTGAAAATAATGTCATGATGCTGAAAAATACTATATTTTGTCACTGCTAATAATGTTTGAGATTCTTCAGTTATCTGCGAGTAACACAGGATCAGGTCCTTCATGTATGTGTCAGGAAACACTAAATATATGGTTACTCTTCTATGGTCATACACTGAGAGCCAAATGTCTGGACACCTGAACACTCTATAACCAGCAGTACCATTCAAAAGCTGTTCTAGTCATTGGGGAAGTAAATGTTCAGATCTGGTGTAAATATGTGGCTTATTATACAACCATTCGTACTGGAGGTGTTTTTAACACTTCAGCTTTATTTAAAACCATTTGTACTATTCTTTCATGAATCTAACCTAATCACTTTTATAGCTACACATGAAACTATACTTTTCTCTATGAGTATTCTCAAGCCTTTTTTTTTTTTTTCCTCCTCCCCTTCAAATATCCAGAAATATAATACTCGGGTGGGTGAGAAAGGAACACAACTTTCCGGAGGTCAAAAACAAAGGATAGCAATTGCCCGAGCTCTGGTTCGTAATCCTGCTGTTCTGCTTTTAGACGAAGCTACTTCTGCACTTGACACAGAAAGTGAAAAGGTGAGTAGTGTTCATCATGTGAATTACTTAATGGCTATATACATGGCTAGTTGCTTTTTTCTAGAGTAAAATTTTAAGAAATTCAGCATAATATGATGCAGTTGCTCATCTGTGGGGGGAAAAGAAAAAGCAAGTGTATCACAGTGGCATTTCCATTTTAGGCTGTAAATTTAAAAACGTTAGGAAGCTGTGCATAAGTTAAGCAGTAGATTCTTTTCAATTAAAAAAAGCTTTTGGAGCAATAAAAATGTCAAAAAAAAAAAAAAAAACCCACCTCAGATTATATTCTGTGGTATTTCTGCCAGTTATTTTTGATAGTAAATACTGAATTTGTGTTCTGACACAACCTGGATGTCCAAGAACCCAACTGTCAATGACTTCTCTCACTGAGAGAAATCCTGTTGAGTAAGGATGTCTCATATATGCACTTACTCTATAGGACATACATTCAGGTGATAATAAGAGTAAGAAATCAAATGTGTTTCCTGCATCTGAGGCTGTACAAGTGCTAACAGCATTTTCACATCTGTGTGCAGATTGTTCAGAAAGCTCTGGATAATGCCCGGCAAGGTCGAACCTGCATTGTAATTGCACACCGCCTGACAACCATACAGAATGCAGACATCATCGCGGTGATCCAGAACGGCAGGGTGGTGGAGCAGGGTACCCACAGCCAGCTGTTGGCAAAGGAAGGACACTACTATGCCCTTGTAAATGCACATGTCTCTAATTAGTGCTGTCAGTAGATTTTTGTTGTTGTTGTTCATTTGTTTTTCCTGGGAAGATGTGAAAAGCTGACAGAGAAGTAATGTTGGCTGTATCTCTGCTGATGGAACAGCGGCCATGTGGTGTGTAGCCTGGTTGCTCTACCTGCTGTAGTCCTTGGCCTATGTACCTAGAGAGGAATAAACAGTGTATGCCCATGGGTGATACGTACATGTGGCATTCCAGGGGACAAGCATTTGTAGGGATAGTTTGGATCTGGAGGGAGCCAGACCTGGAGCAGTCTCATCAAGCCCACCAGTTCAGGTGGGGAAACTCAGATCTTTGTCCCCTGAAACTCTGGCCCACATGAGCTGGTGCAGATGAAGGGTGGTCCACGAGTGTGGCAGTGGCTAACTGTCACAGATAAGCAGGGGGCTGCTCGTGCTTGCTTCTGTTTATTTTTTTTTCACCAACAAGATGCAGCCCTGAAGTTTTCTTTATGCTCTAAGAACTGTTGATTCTCACAGATGACATTTGAAATAAAAGCATTTCTATCTCATTTAGAGAGAAGTGGTTGTTTTTTCCACTTCTTGCCATATTTCTGATATTACTCTACTTCACACATTTCTTGAGGATTCAATGTTGTATTTCAAATAATAATTGTAATAGTGGAAAGCCTTCCGTAGAGTGGTATACTTTATATAGTTTATCAGTGTCTGTTGTACTTTTCAATTGCAGTCATTGGGGTCTCTTCAAAAGCCTCGTAGGAGAGAGCTAGGATAGCTGCTTTGGAGTGGACTCACTGTTACATTCCCTTTTTCTTTGTTTTATTTCTGCACTGGAGTTAAGCAGTGGATTCTCAGTTCAGGGGAAAAAATATCTTACTGCTGAATCCACCAACATCCTGGGGGAAGAAAAGAGTGATTGTTGCTTTCAGTTGGATGTGTATGTGTTTTTTCATTACAATTGTAATAAATTGCAACACTACAGAAACTTATTCATTATACTACTACAGTAACAAGTAAAATTAAGTAAAAACAGGAAATTATTTTCTCTATATAAATAGAAATAGCAACTATTAAGCTGAATCATCTAACATCTGTGACTGGTTAATGGAACATCTTTGTGGAAAATACTGCATTTGCATCCACACAGATAACAGAATAATCAAAAATATGCTTCCTACCTCCGGCTTGGAATTATTTAGTAAAATGGGGACAAATGAAGTAAGGGAATATTCAGTATTTGACCTGGAAGGTGCTAAAACAGTTTCACCAGGGTCAGCATAGAAAAATAAGTTTTGTCACTACTGGGGCTTATGTTTCCCCTTGACCTCTCTAAGGGTAAATATTACCTACAACGGAAGGAAAAGTGACTTCCCTTCCATCACTTTCAGCGTGTTCCTTACCGCTGTTCACGTAGAGCGTTCTCATGCTGCAGTAGCTGGACAGTCTCAAAGACCTTTCTTTGCTTATCCCTAAAATACACAGATGGTATTAAGTGAGATGCTTGGCAGCACCATGTGGAAAGATGAGCTTGCCTTTTGGCTAGGGCCAAAAGGAGTAGGTTCTGCTGCAATGACAGAGGGAGCTGCTCTGGGCTATGGTATCTGAGTGGTGAAAGAGCTGTGCCTAACAAAGGTTCCTTGAGTGTCCTCTGCTCTTAGAAGACTAAAAGGGAGAATAGAGAACATGACTTAAGTACATAGCATTAATTTACTTACGCTAACAGTTGAATTGTTTTTTAACATATGAATGTATTTTACAGATTTGACTCAATACAGGGATACTAAAAATTGCTATTGTCATAGCCCTGCTTAAAAGGTCATCAGCAGATCTGAGAAAACCGAAAGACAAAATCAAGTCCTACCCACCAAGAAAGAGACAGTGCTGTGCAAGAAGCAGAGCAAAATTCCAGCCATCTCTAGGAATGACAGAATATCACACTACTGAATGCCTGCAAAAATACAGACTGAGCTGGGTGACTTTACTGATTCAACGGATCTATAAATAGATTAGCACGTTCAGCCTGTAGGCATTACTAATAAACTTTGTACTCGGATGGTTTATTTCGGACCGTTCATGTCACCTTCCCCAGCTGGTTATGTCCATGCAGCTGGCAGACTGGCTGTGTGCCAATTAAAAGCAGATATAAATTCAGAGACAAATGCATGTTAAAAGCGCCTTTTCAGCACCGACAGGCTGGTATAAAGATCAAAGGAATTAACTCTGATAGGAAAAACAAGGCCTATGAGCATGCATTTTAAGATTCCCCCTCACTCTCTCCTGTGTTGTCACCTGTCCCAGCTGCTAAAGTTACACTTCCCGTACCCCTGTACAAGTAGAGGCTGCATACCCAAAGTAAGGTGCTGGTGATGCTACTGGGGACATCACCCCTAGGATGAGTGTCATGAGAACCATTCAGCCCATGTACTTGATCTATGCCAGCACTGCTAAGCCTGCTAGAGAATTAATGTCTTACCGTGCTCCAAAGATGAGAGTTGAGACTTCAGAGAAGGCATTCATAAGGAATTTTGGAGAATGAATTGATGGTGTCTTAAATTGTCTGTATAGGAAAAAAATTAATTACTGACAACAAACTGGAGCCCCTGAGATGGGATATGCAGTTGACAGAAAGGTGTGAACTAAAGGGTACAGTAACTGACTACACTTACGGCTTCAAAGAATCATTTGTTCTTATACAGGCGTTGGAACTCACTGGTCCCAGTGGGCATGGACATTTCCCAGTTCTGGGTGCTCTATTTCAGTTTGAAGTATCTGTCAGCAATTGAAGAATAACGCTGTTTGCAAAATAGTGAATGAATGTAATGTTTACCAGCTCACAGCTGTACTTTCTTCCCCCCCAAAATGTTTACTTTCTTCTGCAGCCTATAAGATTTCAATTTAAAGGCATCTAAAACCTGTAAGGAAGTGTGCAGCCTCATAAATACATTATTTGATAATCCTGATTGCATAAAGAAAAAGAGCACTTTCATGAAAATTGCAATTCTCAACCGTTTTCTTTTGGGATCAGTTGAAATACTAAACCAATGTGTCTTTTATCTATTTTTTACTGGGATTAGTTTTATGAGCTTAATTGAAGGAGAGCTTGCACAATTCCATTAAACTGTGGCAGGTGATAGCTAACCTTCCTTCACTATGATCAATAGACACTGTACCTATGACTTTTTACTTAGAAGTTTGCAAGCATGATGGTGTCAGGCAAAAGGAGAGCTCACGGGACTCTTGTCACAATAAGCACTAGGAAAATTCCTGTCACACCTGGGAGCAGGCCTATTTCAAAGTTAATGGTAGGTGATTTTACTAATTAATAAGGGAAATGTTAAGAAACTATGCAGGATTGTTAAGGTCTGTTCACTTGACATTGCTAGAGGGTTTTAAGTGAAACTGCTTTCCTGGTCTGAGTCAGCTCTAGGATAATCGCTACCCTTGTAACAAGGGTAATAAAAAGCCAGATCTTGAACTGCTAAATCCCACTGTATATATATGCATAGGACAGCTGATAACCTCGTTCTGTTACCTTCAGTGAACTTGTTTCCAGACATCCAACACAAAAAATTTGGCTTTCTGTTTGAAGTTTAAACAGCTTTTCAGGATGGCTTGTGCAACCCTCCCTTCCACAAGGAAGCACTTCATAGCAGTGCTACAGTTATGTCTCAATATAGGGCTCACCCACTCATTTTTGTACAGAGATAGATACAGTCAAAAGCAGAAGAGTTCCCACAGGCCTTGGGGCCATGGTTGTGCCTTGCCAAAAAAGAAAATAAAGTGGCTGTTTTTCCAAGCTTTTCAGTTTGATCGTATGAGAGAAACAAGGGTTTGTAATCACTACAGCTGTAGCCGTGTTGTATATGAACTGGTGAGTAAAAGCCAGTATGTTACTTGGCCTCTTCTTGTGCATCCATGCTTCTCCAAGACAAACTTCTGTAAAAACATAGTTTATATAAGGTCTAAGATATTGAGGTGTACCTAAGTTCTTCCAAACTATTAGGAACAAAGATAAATAGCAAGGCAATGAGGCCATCAGCAGCACAGATGTGTTCCTTCTTTTAAAATGTACTTGAGTGACTTATTTGTTGGGTCTGGATCCTTAGGTACATGCAAAGGACTGAGTTTTCTATTCAAAGGCAGAAGAATCCCCATGCACTGCTATTATCTTCCAAGTTCCAGCTGCTCTATAAGCCTTATCACAAACTGCCCATTGCTTCAACGTTTTCCATGGTTACAGCTCTGCCTGGCTCTTCTCTTCCAGCTACCTGGGCTGCTTTTTCTCCTCAAGCACATGCCCTAGCACACACAGCAAATGCTGTACTGTGATGCAGTGTGAAAGGACAGACAGAGACAGAGGGGAAGTGCCAAAAGCAATAGAGATGCAAAAGGATTACTTTCTAAATTCAAGAATATTTCTCAGCAGAAGACTGTCATTGCTCTCAGTAAGTGAATCATTTACGGTGGATTGTTTCCATCTGCCTCTGCAGTGTTCTCTATCAAATAGCCTGCAAGCAACCTGCAAGCTACCTGAGACCCTAGCAATCATCTTGAGTTTTTATTGCCTACTTGGTTCATCAGCAGTTATATCAAGAAACTATTTTATGAAGCATGTCTTTCTGTCTGGAAATAATAATTTATTGTGCCCTTAGGGAAACTCACACATCCTCTCTGGTTATCCCCAGCCTGTCCAACGACATCAGCATCTCATGCCCCAGAGAAACTCACCAAGCCTTCTTGTAATTCTCACAAAATGTCAATCTTTGTTTTATTCTATGCTTTCACGGTAAGATACTTTGAAATCATGGTAGCTCAAAAAAGTAGGACTTACGGATACATTTATATTATTTGTTGTATTTTCAGTTGCTCTGCTATTTCCATTTGAGTAACACCCCACCACCCTGCTTCTTTTTAATTTCTCCAAGCATCAGCTTGTCTTATCATACATATCCCAAAGAAAATCACCTTTCATTAATCCTCAATAGAATATTCTTGTTGCTGTCTCTTGTATTCTAAAAGACGAGCCGAATATGACTGTTCTCCTACACATAATTGTTGATTCCTGGCTCCTCAGTATTTGATCTAGCATGGGCACACTTCTGGAGAAGGCACATCACATTCTAAAAAGAGAGAAATGAGGGGGAAAGAGACAGTGCAATGGGACACCACTCTGCTTCAGACATGTACGGCTGAAGAAATAAACTAGATTGCCTTCAAAACATCTGTAGGATTTGACTTATCTGTTTCCATGTGTCTTAGAATACAGTGAACTACACAACAGATGTGCCTATTTCTTGCCATAAAGGTAAATGGAGAATATGGGTTTCCATTCAGGTTATACGCTTATATTAGGTAAAGGGAGTACCACTCTAAATGTCTGGTCTTTCTTATAGATGTTTTTAGGTTAGCTTATCAGTCCTGCAAATAACATTAGGAGGCCCTGACCACGAAGGCTGCTCTTGCAAATGCAAGCTTTGAGGGTGAGAAAGGACCCCTGGAGCACAGGAAGGGGAAGTTTCTTCACCTGGATATTAGTGGTGCAAAAATGTTGAAGTGAAGGATGAATGTTCAGAAGACAGGAGTTAATCATCCTGAATATATAAGCAGAAAATAAGTTTACAGATTGCAGAAGTCAAATGGCTTGTAATAATGAGAAAATTAGCAGAATTGGGATTTCTTTTCTCTCTTGAACAGCATGTGGGGAATTTTAAACAAAGAGTTAACATTTTCAGGGTTCAAAATAAATAGTCTCTCTGACAATCCAATCCTTTGTCCATTTTTTTTTTTTTTTATGAAACCATGCTAAAAAAGATAAGTGGAGTTCTCATTTTCACATCTGCTATCCATATGAACATACACCTGGCAGTGATGTGTGTGTTTTCCTTCAGAGGAAACAACCAAACAGCTATCACTTTATACAGCACTAATAGCCTCAGTTATAAACCTGCTATATGTGTTTTATTTACTGTAAATGAAGTGTATAGAAGCAATGTAGAATATGAAGATGAAATTTTAATGGGTCACTTTTATGATGCTAGAGCAATATGAAGAGGCATCTGTAACGTAATTTACTCTTTAATACTCAGTAAAGTAGTTTTTGTTGGGATAAACAGGGTTCCTAACAAGTACTCACATGATTGTTTCTTCAATTTCTTGTTTCACACATACTTTGAGACATGGAGCAATTTTTTCCATGAATATGTGCCAATCTTTCTGGGACTTCTTCAAAGTTATGTTTTCTTTCTCTCTTTTTGTTTCTTCTCCTTTTTCTGTTAGATCTTAACACTTTGCCATAGTTCTTTTACATTCATATATTCAGCTGCAGTGTGGTAGTATGCAAGAAGTATAGGAATAATCAAAATTATGTGGTCAAATGAATCATGGGAAAATTCCATTTGTTTCAGCATTTCAGTTCAACCTTTCAGAATCAAAACTAGCTTTTTGGGGGGACAGTCATCAATGGATGAAGAAATTCCTTTATTCCTCTTAGTCAGACACGTAAGTCATTGCTCAGCTCACATACTGTTTTTGCGCCTACGACGTTAGTTACGCATGCAGATTTATTCCATTTTTCAGCAGATAAACCTCTGTTAGCTTTTATGTCTAGGCCTTTTAGCCGTACCTCCTGGGAAAGCAATTAAACTCCATGTGCTTGAAAAGCCCAGACTGCTCACTTTATGAAAGCACTAGCAAATCTCTCAGGATCCCCAAAGCTGTCCCCTGGCTTTCAAGAGGGATGGCATTATGAAAAGCTACAGAACTCAGCTTGTCTGACAAAAAACTTCTTACCTCAAAATTAAACCTCCTCTCATCTCACTGCTTTCCCAGAGGGTTGCTTGTTTTCCAGAAAAGTAGTATAGCTTCCGTGTGAAGGCTTCATATCTTCATTTCTCAGGAAACTACAGGGCCAGCAGTGACTGGTGCTGGTCTGAACCAGCACCTTCAGTGGACAAGTACAGAAGCAGCATAGAAGTGCCATGCTGTGGGCCCAAACCCCCATACTGAGAGTCCTTAAAAAGTGTCTCAAGCAAACAGGAGCATAGCTCATACCACCCTAGCCATGATTACATTGTTAGTGCCAAGAATCAGCAAAGAGCTGTACTATATGGTGATATTTAAAATGCATTTTTTTCAAGTTCAGCTTTTGCCATGACTTCTTGTTATCATCTTCATGGGGAGTACAGTATATCTAAAAACATATTTTATCCTCTTTCCTCTAAGGACTCTCAATCATAATGCCACCAGGACTGGCACTTTCACATAAGCATTCACATGTGTTTATAATAAACTTGTATTAACACAAGTCATATTCATACAGAGTTTCAGATTTGAACAAACAAATAAAATAGTGCAAGCAACAACAAAAAAAAAGGCATGAATAAATAATTTTTAATGTTGCATATACAGGGTTGTGTTATTTACAGATCACATATAATCAAATAACTTAAAAATTGCATTTTTACTAAATAACTTTTTTTTTTTTCCCCCACATCTACACTTCTACTTTTTTCCACCCCAATAAAATCTACTGGAATTTCCTGCACCCGCTCATTTCCTCTCAGATTGCCCCACATATTACTCAATGTCTCAGCTGCAACCACTGCCCAGGAAGAAGAGCCTAACATACACTGGTAGCTGAGTCTTTCACTAAGACTAGCAAGGATCCACTCTGTGGGACCATACCACTGGGAATAATGCTTCCCTTCAAGCAGAGGTACAGTGAAGATTTGAACATAGTCTTGCTGCATTTCATTTCCTTGAAGAAAAAAGAAAGATGGCCGTATCAAATGGATGTCTGGAAATTTTGAGTGCTGAGGCAGATGCTCCATATAGCCCCAGTTTGATGATATGTCGGAGTCAGAAGGGGCTTTGCTATAATTGTTACCATATTTATTATTTAGACTATTGCTTCTAAAACATGCCAGCTATTTTTGAAGCTATTCTCAAATGAGAACAATTCAGAAAAAAAAAAAATAATAACACCAAACCCCAACTTCTTTTAGTACATAGTTAGATGAATACACACAAGCAGAACTATTTCCAAATCTTCCTTCAGGACTCTGCACTATTTTAACCTACCAAAAATCTTGGCAACTACTAAAGGCTGAATTAAATCACAGTCAGATGCATGTGCTTTCTGGAAATAATTCATGACGCTCAAGGGGTAAATGATGTGCTGCAAGAACATTAGCCATACATCTTTCAAGTGGCCTTCACCCTTTCAGCTCATAACATTCACTTGTCCTATTTTGCTTCAGATTAAATGGCAAACCTGTCAACAGAGGAGGAGGTATTTCCCCGGAGTTGTTTATAAAATGACCAGTATGGCTCTGCTTCAGTCCTGCCTGAATACTTTGAAACACAATAATAAAGTATCTCAAACAAAGAGTTCCACAGAAAGAGTAAGCAAACTCCAGAAGCGATGAGTAATGATGCTACAGGAAACTAACAAAGAAAGAGGATTTCTGTTGTATATTGTAGCTCTCTGGGTGATTAGCAGGAGGCATTCCAAAAGGTCATATTTTTTTAAGAAGCCTCATTATGTTCAGATCAAAGGCAGTGCATTCACTTTTCTCAGCCATTGTTGGATGGAGAAATCTGTTCACCCAAGTAGAAGTTTCAAAGCACAGAGGCCTTACCTGACTGCTAATTCTGCCATGGCATGTTCTGCCCTAGCAAATTACAATTGCAAAACCACTGCAAAGACGTTCTCCCTCAGGTTGTTCTGGGGGAAGCCAGAATGAAAATCTATCTGCTAAAATATTATTTTGGCTAAACCAGCAATTTTGAATGTTTTATTGAAGGAAAAAAAAAAAAAGAAGCAGGAAGTATTGTTTCTGCTTATAAAATTCTTCATCAGATATAATTTCTGCAAGTAGTTTTTTTGTTTGTTTGTTTTAGAAATGCTGAGATGAAGAGCTTCAACTTTCTCAGCAGTTTTCCATGGCCAGAACTATTGGTGACACAAGGAGAAAGTCCTGGGGAAAGGGATTGTGGAGGAGCAGATTAATTAGGCCGTGGTAGGAATAACTCTTGCACCTTGCAAAGTTTTTTTCATTCCAATGGGACACAGGCAACCTGCATGTGTCCACCAGCTTGCTAATCAGAAAGAGTTACAGAAAATGAAGCCTGGGGTGAGACAGATGTGTGAAGAGGAAATGCAGGACAATGACAGGAAGCCACAGCTGCCACCCATCCCCACTAGGCATCTCTGAGCAAACACAAACACTTGTTTTGTAGAATCACAGAATCATTAAAGTTGGAAAAAGAAGTCTATGATCATCTAGTCCAACTTTCCACCCACCACCAATAATTGCCCACTAAACCGTGTCCCTAAGCACCACATCTACATGTTTCTGGAACACCTCCAGGGACAGTGACTCCAACGTCTCCTTCGGTAGCCCATTCTAATACAACATCACTCTTCCAGAGAAGAAATTTTTCCTAATATCTGACTTGAACCTCTGCTGGCACAATTTAAGGTCATTACTGCTCATCTTATCACTGTTATCTCAGAGAAGAAGCCAACGCCTACCTCACTACAAGCTCTTCTCAGGAAGTTGTAGAGTTGGCACAGTAAGCACGAGGACAGCTGCTCCACACCTGCCCATCATGGCCCCTATCTGCACCAGTCCAGCAGGGATATCCCAGATAGGACACCCTGCCACCCCTCTTCCCAAACAAGAGATGATCAGGGCATGGGGCTGCTGGCAGCCCAGTTTGGGCTTTGTCTTTTTGAGGTCATGGTACAAATTGAGTCTGGAGAAGGGACAGGTGTCACCCATGATTTCACTCATATTTGGTTTGATTATCTGATTTAAATATTTTTACTTTTCTTAATAAGTTTTCTTATTAAAACTTTGTTAGTATTAAATAAAAAGCTCCTCTTCCTTCTTCCTTAGTACAAGCTCATACAAATCTGTGTGCTTTTTAGTGCTTCAACAGAGAGCTGAAAATATTTTTAAGGTGCCATAAATCAAGATGGTTTTAGCCAAAAATAGCTCTTGAGTAATGTTTTTGTGAGAAATTCTCTGGATCCCCAGTCCAGGAAATGTCTAAGATTCCTGAGGAAGAGCAGCATTAGCAGGGCAAGGTGAGGATGGTCACTTTGTACCACCAGGTTTTGTTGCTGGGACAACAAAGATTTTGTGGAATCTTAAGCTTGAGGTACTTTGGGTCTTGATATTACTGTAATACTTCATAGGGGTCAAGAAATAAATTCTGATGGTTAACTAGAAACATATTTTTTTAATTTAAAATAGAGAGATAATGGAAAAAAATACCCTTGACTTCAATCTTTTTTCTTTTTTTTTTTTTTTTTTAAGTACACATAAATACAATATGGTCAGGGAAAGACGGGAGTTACAAAAGGACTCACAAGAAGCCAAAACCTTTTCAACCAACTGGACTCTTCCGTATAGTTGGCAAGGCAAGTCCCTCAGGTCAGAGCCCAGTCCAATGGGGATTTTCCACTTCACCACGCTCAGGGAGCATGATGACCATTGCACATCAGCATGCACTGACGCCCACAGAAAAGCATGATGCTCGCAGACTGCTTTGGTCTCCCTCAGGCTGCCACAAAGGTATCGGAGCACAGAGCAGCACTTGTGCGAGGCTGGGAAGGGAAGGAGTTAGGCCAAAAGAAGCTGGCAACCACAGTTCTTTAATGAGCCATGTGCTGACAGGCCTGCTTGTGAGCTGTTACAGATGTGCACCAGGCAGCCTAATGAGATGCAGGAAACTCGGGAGGCCAAAAAGCCTCTTCAGATTTTCCGGTTATGTCGGTACGATCAAAACTGCCTCCTCTACCTGGCATTGCTGAGCAAAGGGTCATGGTAGTGAAAACATTGCCATTTGAGGCAAAGGCACAGATGCACGTGGATTGCCATAAGGGGGAAGAACAGAGGGGATGACTCATGAGCCAGGAATGAGGTCCTGAAGTGGCATGTTAATTATAGTAACATTTTCTGTGACTCCCCTGCAATGCAGCCAGAGATGCAGGAGTATGAGAGGGGGCCATGGCATGAAACAAGGCCAGGATGAAGCCAGCAAGGAAGGGAAAGCAAACTCCTGGTGAGAGAACAACCTCCCTGAAAAGTGCCTTCTGGCAACATCTCAGCTGAGACACGGGTGAGACAAGGTACACTGCCCAGTGTTGCAGCGGGGCCTTCTGGTGGCTCTCCCGGGTGTGAGTCAGAACTCAGAGGCTGCCAGGAGCCCTGACAGCCCATCTCTATCACGTGTGCCTGAAGCAGCATGGTGCCCAAAGAGATGTTGTCTCAGGGCTGGAATGGCTGGGCACTGCTTTGTGCTGCTCCACGCTTTCTCTGCTTCACCTCTCCTATCTCTAGGATGTCTATTTATCACCATGTTGCAGATAGCATTGCTAATTGCCAGGCCTGCATATTGAAACAGATCTATGGCGAAGGTCTGCTTTTGTCATTAAGTGACAAATTAAACATTTTTAGTAGTCTGATTGATGAAGCACTAGCCAGCAGAAGCCCCACTTCACTTACTTCCTGTCGTATGGACAGGCGCATGTTTTACAAAGTACACGGGACACATATCCAGTCCTTTCCTTGCACAGCTACATCCAGCCCTTGCCAGAAGTATAAAGCCACATAACATATGCAACAGTGACATCTACCGGCACAGACCTTGCCCATCGCTGCCTGTGTATTCTACCGCAATATTTTTAGCGACATGAGCGCACATCACAGCTGTGATAGCACTACCGTGCTTGGGCACAGCAGCTGGCAGGGCTACGAGGCAAATTCCTTCTTGAATAACTTGCCCTTGAGCAGAGATACTTAGTCTTGACTCTGAACACACTATTCTCTTTACACAGTAAAAACTGCTGTTCATGAAATCTTCGCTCATAGTGAACTCACACAAAATTTCTTTTATTTTTTACTCCCTAAGATATGCCTATGTCCAAAACTGTGCAGCTGTGGAACCTTGATGTTGGTCTGGGAGGAGAACAGAATCCACTGCAAGAATTTCTTCCCTCGGAACCAGTGATTCTCCCAGGGAAAGACCATTAAAATCAAGACAGCTAGTAAAATTGTTTCTCCTTTTGGGTTGCAGAGTCCTTGAAGCTCTGTGTTAAGTGTAGCTCCAGGGAACTATAGGCACCTTCTGGGGCAGGATTGTTGCCAGGAAGCCTGGCTTGTCACACAAGGTTAGAAAGAGGGAAGATAAGTAGTGAGGGCAGACAAAGCTGAGACAAAAAAAAAAAAAAAAAAAACATCTAAGAAGGAGTTACCAGTACGTAGATAAGACACATGTGGGGTTAGGGATGCTGTAGGCACCAGCAGCACATGGGGCTTCCTTGGATGCTCTTTGATTTTTTAACAGAGGTGACAAGTGGGAAAGGTCAGAAACAATTCATAGTAATTCCCCACTTGAGAACCCTTGCAAATAAAAATCTGAAAAATAGGCCACACGGCACTAAGTTTGCTGATGAGGTAACTGTATAGGACACAACCAAACATAAAAAAAAGCATCAAAAGCAAACCCACAACAACCAATATAGTACTTACCACTTCTCTCTGTCTTCTCAGAGGGATGGCTATAAGGGCAGACAAATTCCTTCCAGATACTGTCCTATCCCACAGCACAGAGACTATAACCAGTACACTCCCTTACAGGTCTAACAGAGTCTCTCATGGAGCCCCAGTTGCTGTCAGACACTCCTGAACCACTTTAACCCTCCTCTCTTTCACCTGCAGGTCCTTACCTTGCACCTGCAGGCTCTTGCCTTGGGCTGGGGTCATTATGGGCCTGTAATAAATTTCAGTGCCTACCCTTGAATGTAGTTGCATATTTTTGATTAGTCTGTGTTTTTTTCATGCAGATAACCCCTAAAATAATGTCACACAAAATGCAGAGCAACTGTTTCAGATCTGCTTTTAGTTTTCTCTTTGAATACTTCTCCTCCCTACAGGATATCAGCATTACTGTGCAAGCCTCCCTCTGCTTTCCATCTCACAAGAGGGCAGGATCAGCTTTTTAACACAGTTCATAGGCATCAAGATTGCGTGTAATTTTATTTATTTCTGCTAATGAGCAAGGTAATGCATAATATTACATGGATGGCTCATGAATGAAAAAGAACTTGTTATCTCCTTATCTCCTTTGTAGAACCACTCCCAAAACAGATGTTTTAGTAGTCAAAGACATTTTTTTTCATGATCTTTTCTTAGCAGAAGATGCAAAGGAAACCTAGACAAAAGTGCCAAGTTTCCTAGGCCATTAAGCTGTTTAAGAGTAGTGAGTTTTGAGAACTCTAGGTTAGGCTACTCCATGGTGATTTTAGACCACTCAATTTGCCAGACCTGTCTCTTTCAATCTGACAAAGTTTAAACCACAGGACAAACCTTCCTGAGGTTGATAACTGATTTTCATCTACGCCCCTGAGATATCAGTTAGCTCCCCTGCTGCATTTCTTTTTCAGTAATCCTGTGCTTTGACGTAAGTGAGATGCTCTCAAGGAAACAGTTAACACCCGTGCTCGGAGGAAGGGCAGGGGTCTGCAGGGTGTTCTGTCTCTAGCACCCTAGAGAATCACTCTGCGTTGGAGGCACTTTCAGGAAGGATCCTGGGGGTGGTTTCTTATAAGTGGTCAAGATTAATCTGAATTTCTTAGCTCTTAGCTTCTCTCTAGAAGAGCAGCAGTGTTGGCATGCAGTGGGCTGAGTGGATTGTCTGCTGAAAGGGCACAGTAGGCATTTTGCTGTGATTATTCTCCCAGTAAGAGCTCACTTACAAGTGAAAGTGCAGACAAATGTCATCTAGCTCCTTCTAATGTGGGCATTAGAGACCTTATCTGTTTCTTGTTGCCTGGATGCAAACAATAAATAGGTGATTTTACTCCCTCTTTTATTTCCCTTTACATTGCTCTCTCCTCTTTTCTGATTTGGGGTGGCATGTTCTAAGTGGCTTGTGGTTTGCTTCTAACTAAAGCTGCCTGCTTACAGCTGGGCCAAAATAATTATTCTAGCTGAGTATTTGGTTCAATAGCTGTTATTAACTTCCTGTGATCTCTTCCTATTTCCATAATTGTACCTGAAACTGTGCAGTTCAATGCAAGAGGATAAACTGAGTCCCTAGAATACTGTGTGCTCAAGTATTTCAGGGCATTGTTAAGTCAAGTTAATCTCCAATTTTGTTAGTCCTAGAGGGTCCATTTAAGCTGCCTTTCAGTGAAGCTATTCTTGATTATTTTAGTTGTAATTTACAAAGCACCATGTGGCTCTAAAGAGATGTAGGGAAAAGCTTAAAAGGCTACCTCCTTCAACTGAAAGATATTGGTTTGCTTTCCTTGATTTCCTAAAAATCAAATTTGATTTTAAAATGGATTTTGATTTCTGCTATTTACCAATGTTTTTGTAATGAGGTGGTGTCTAGTCAAGTTTCATTAATGATTTTTTACTTCATAGTGTCTAAATCAGTCATGTGTAAAGAAAGCTAAGCTAAATAACATCACCCATCATGAATAATATGAAATCTTGTGTAACAAAAGCAGAGGAGGAAGAGACTGTAAGGAGCCTGGATTTCCGCTGTGGTCACAGTCATTGTTATTGCCTAGTGAGAAGTGGTAACTGATGCATTCACTGCTAGTGTCTAGTAGAGCTCAAACAGAGACAAATCCTGTCTCTAGAAGAAGAGAATAGCTTTTCTGCATAGCAGTGCAAGAAGATTCCCAGTGAGCAGTCAGGTCTCCTCCTGAGAGATATTGTTTGATTAAAAACAGAAGTAAATCACTCAGCCATGATTTGTTTTCTCATGCAGGAGACAAATTCAGCCAATTAATGTCTTCTACCATTTAAATTCCCTATCAAGAAACTTGTGGCATTGCTGCTATCCCAGGTGAACAGTGTTATGCATGCACTACATGATAATGCCTCCTGGATTACACAGCTTTTCCTGTGCAATCATCCTGCTAGGCATCATTCTTATTAAGGAGTCCCTGAAGCCAGGACTGAAGATAAGGGGAAGTAAATTTACAGATATTTTCACTGAGCTTCATTTCCTTCTTCCTTTTATATTCTCAGAACATCACTTTTATCTATGTGTTTTCTTCAGCTCATTATATTGGTTGTATTTGTGAATCTAGGCATACAAGTTTAAAAGGTATATCCAATGTGAAGGCTCTTGATCTTGATTATGAAATCAGTCACGGTTTTAGGAGCTAAAATGATACATAGTGTTTAGATGGACAACAACCATGAAGCAAAAAGAAGAAGCACAAGTGTCAGAAGGGTACACTATGTACGACGTACGTTTAAAATGTCATTCAAATTGAGAAGACAACACTCTGGAGAAACCTAATTAAGACCTTCTAGTACTTAAAAGTAGCTTATAATCAGTCAGGAGAGAGACTTTTTGCACAATGTGATAGTGCTAGAGCAAGGGGGAATGGTTTTAAACTAAAAGATGGAAGATTTAGGTTAGATGTTAGGAAGAGTATTTTTACTCAGAGGGTGGTGAGGCACTGGCATGGGCTGCCCAGAGAAACTATGGATGCCCCCTCCCTGGAGGTGTTCAAAGGCCAGGTTGGATGGGGCCCTGAGCAGCCTGATCTGGTGGGTGGCAGCCCTGCCTACAGCAGGGTTGGAACTCAATGATTTTTAAAGTCTCTTCCAACCTAATCCATTCTGTGTTTCTATGAAATTGCAATATTGCATTAATCAGTTCTGCAGGTAATCTTGGATTTTTAAAGTTTCTGCAAGTATCTGACCGTAGAGACAGTTTGCTGTGGTCCATAAAAATGCTTAAATCTCCTTCCATGTCTTGCATATGTCCTGTCATGAGGAAGCTGGCCAGCACAGCGTTGCATGGATAGCCATCAACCAAAATCTCCACTCATGGAATCACAGAATCAAGGTTGGAAAAGACCTTTAAGGCCATCCAGTCCAACCATCAACCCATTCTCACCACGCCCACTGACCACGTCCCTCAGTGCCACATCCACCTTCTCCCTGAACACCTCCAGGGACGGTGACTCCACCACCTCCCTGGGCAACCTGTTCCAATGCATCACCACTCTTTCAGAGAAGACATTTTTCCTAATATCCAACCTGAACTTCCTCTGTTGCAGCTTAGGGCCATTACCTTTCATCCTGTCACTGTTACATGGGAGAAGAGGCCAACTTCCACCATGCTAAAACATCCTTTCGTCAGCCTGCAGCTTAAGGGGACCAACCACTAAAAGAATTTTTAAAACAAGTGTAAGAAAAGACATAATGAAAGGGCAGACCAACAGCTGGTGTCTGTTCCTGCACTATTAAAATCTAAAGTCTGATCTTGGGCTTGGGAAGGAACCCTATCTGTGTCTTTGTTCCTAAAATGAAGCCCTGATGGACACTGATACTTGGATGAACTTGGAGAGCTGGTGTGGATGACAATGATTTAAAGGTGAGCAACAGTATTGCCTAGGGAAGTAGATGTGCATTTTTTTTTTCTAAGTTCTTTAGCCTTTGTCAGTATGTTCCACATATTAGAAATATGCAATATGTGCAAAGAAAATACTTTGGTAAGACTGAAACACAAGGCCTCTCTCTGTTAATGCTCATCTGTGAGTTTTTCAAAGTTAAAGAAAATTGAAAAGGAAATGTTGTAAATAAAAAAGCCCACTCCAAAATGCAGCTTGTCTTTGTGTAACCGAAACACAGCAACTTTCACAAAGAAATGACTTGTCATTTAAAAATAAATGGTTTCATTGTTTCAGAAAGACTTTTTCCTATTCCAAGCTTCATATTGTCTTCAAGCACATTTTCCCATCATCTAGAAGTTTCTGATCAAGGAAGAAGCTGATTTTTGTGGTCTATAGCTGTAAATTTTGTATTCGCTTTTGACAGTAGGGAATGTTTATTTCTATTAGAATTGTGTTGTTAATTCACTCGGCAATAGGAATTCTCAAACAAAAAGAAAAAAGAAAAAGAAAAGAAAAAATTAAATTAAACTGTGTGAATCCAGAAAAGCCTCAGTGTAAAACTGAGAAGCTATCCCACAGAACTTATGTTTTGGCAAGCTACTGGTTGTGTGCTGAGGGCCAGATGTGTCACCAACAAACACAAGTCAGATGCTAATAAAAATATTCTTTAAAAGTATCGTTTGGAGAATTACCAGAATTTTCAAATACTGTGAGTCAAGAGCATTGCACTTGGAGAGAGATAAGATCAGATTTCAGTCTGCATAGAAAAGGAAATAAAGCTTGTTATGATTCTAATAGAAATATACAAAAAGACAATAACATTCATAAGTGTGTCAGTGCCTATAAGGATGCAATTACTCAACATGGTAAAACTGATCACAGCTTTTTCTAAACAATAAATTATGCCTTAAAAACAATCATTTAATTAATGCAGGAAGCAAATACCATATACTAACCCAAATTTTTGTAATCACTCTTTCAGAAGAACAACATATATATATATGTCCAGCAGAAAGGAAATAGGAATGTTATAAGATATGCACAGTGTATAAATAGACATATGTTGTGAGCAACAACACATTTAATGTGTGTATCTTATTACATGCGAAACAATTATATGATATATATAAGTTTATATATCATATATAAATCTACTATTATTTGCAATTCTAATAATTTTATTTCAAATATTTAAAATTGTGTAAATAGGTCCCTCAACTGAATTTTTTAAAAAGTAATAATTATCGAATTTTACTGTGAATGTCAGAGTTCTCCCTGAGGCAACAATAGTCACTATAAAATTGGTATACATCAGTTTTGAGTTGAATATAGTTAGCACGTTTAGCGAATCTTTCATCTGAAATGAAGTTTTACATGATTTGGGTTTTTTTGCGACAGAATCTTTATCCTTTGCAGAGGAAACAGCTGACGTTTAAAAAGGCATTTCTTGTCTTTTACTGCTGTGAATGGGTCAGAGTTTGTAGGTTGGACAGCCATTCCCTCCCTCTTCTGCTTGCTGCTGGGACATCTATATCCTTCCTCTGTGAAGACAGTGAGCAGCACAAAGCCAACTTGCATCACTGCTGGTTGAAATAAGAGGAGACAGCAATGGTCTTCAATGAAAGATCCCAAAGAAAGTATTGCAAAAGCTATACGGTTTAGAGAGGAACTTGTAAATCCTATGTGTTCTACCAAGTACACTGAGTGTGAGTACAAAGGAAACTAAAGCAAAAGATACTTCTCAGATAGGAACATTTTTTATAAAAGCATATTTCTAACCATAGCTTAATATTTACAACTGCAGCTGTGGACTGTACAGCTCATGTGTGTTGTGTTATTTACAATGATGTATTTTTATGTGTGTAATTTATAAATCAGCAGTCCCAGATGAACTTAATACCATATAAAAGGAACAGTAAAATATCCTTATCTTGTCTGATCTTCTGCTTTACATGCAGTACATGGCACAAATCACCAGTCCTAAACGAGAATTTCATACACTATGATGCACTAACTGAATCTAAAGGAGCGGAAGATGATTGCATTCTGACATGACTTGTAAAAGGAATATGCTGATGGAGGTCACAATGTTGCCTTGTATTGTACCAGTTATTATATTTCTTCTCTGAATTTTCAGGTCAAGTTCATCCCTTGAATAACAGATCAAATTTGAACCAGGAACTTTAAACAAATCCTCAGTTTTTTATTGAAAGGTAATAACAATTTAACCTGGCAATTTAAAATTCAACACCTGCTGATGTAGGAAGAGTTTGTTAAATTAGACTACTGATGATCAACTTGAGTACAAATTACACTTTTCCTTTCTTCCTCTTATACATATTATCTAAAAAAAATTAAGATCACATAGAGTGTTTACACAATCACAGAATGTGATGGAATCATTTATGTTTTCTCATCAGTTTTCTTCACACCCCAAAATACTTATAACACCTACTTTCTGCCAAGTGAAGCATACAGTGTGTCTCTGTTGTATCCAGAATATCTCAGACTGGTTTTCCCCAGGCAGAAATGCACATTTCCTTTCTGGAACAGAGATTATCTGATCAGAACCTGCAAGCTCTGTGTCTAGAGATTTCCATCTCCAGGCTGCCTGCCTTCTTTGTCATTCTGCCTCCATACCTGCTATCACCACCTTCCTGGAAAACTGAGGCAAGGTATTGACTTGGCAGTTAAGGTCATACTTACATTATGCAGTTATGATGGAGGCAGTTTCACAATAAGATCTTACTGCTTCTTTCATTTCTATCCATATATCTTAAGAACTAACTGTATTAGTCTTATATTTTGCAGCATCTGCATCTGCTTGCTTTGAGGTTATTCTTGCTACATCCTTATGCTTTCTGACATCTGAAGTACAACTACACATAATGACAAATATATTTTGCCCTTTTGACAATTTTTTTTTTACTTGTAGTATCCTTTATTGGAAGAATATATGTCCAGAGACTGTTCAGTTCCTGGTATCTTCTTCTAATTAGAAGAACCTTTCAGGGGTCCTCTGTGTGACTGGAGTTGGAGTGCATCCAGAGGAGAGACACAAATTTGGCCCAAGGGATGGAACAGCTCCCCCACAAGGGCAGGCAGAGAGAGCTGGGGCTGTTCAGCCTGGAGAAGGGAAAGCTCCAGGGAGACCTTATAGTGGCCTTTCTGTATCTAAAGGGAGGCTATAAGAAGGAGGGGACAGGTCAGTATCTGTTGCAAGAGGACAAGGGGAAATGGTTTCAAACTAAAAGAGGGGAGATTTAGAATAGATATTAGAAAAACATTTTTTTATGATAAGAGTAGTGAAGCACTGAAAGAGGATGTCCAGAGAGGTGATGGGTGCCCCATCCCTGGTGATATTCAAGGTCAGGCTGGAGGGGGCTCTGAACCACCTAATCTTGCTTTAGTTATCCCTGTTCATTGCAGGAGAGTTGGACTGGATGACTTCTAAACGTCCCCTCCAACACAAATGCCCTTACGATTCTGTGACTCTATGATATTAGCAGAACAAAATTCATACTAAAGTGCTGCAGTTAACATAGTTACGATGTTGATGAGTAGTGAAGTTAATGAGAGAAAGGATGGTGATGGCTGTTAAAGGATTCCATTGGTTTTTCAATTAATAAAAATCCCATGTATTGCTAATTATGTGTTGTCAATCATTGTGAAATTAATTCAATCAAAATTTTCAGAACTAAAATACAGTTCTGCAGTATTAAGAGACAGTGACATCCATGATCATGCATTTTTAAAATTATCTTCACCTGTAATTTAATCACTGTCTTACAGACTTCATTCAATGCCCTTTTTCCTCCATTATAACTGAAAAGAAACAGGTATGCCTTGCTGTTTTCTATACTGTCACCATTTTGCTCTCCCGTACCTCTTATTGTTCTCACCAGCACCTGGAAAGCTCTTTGTGAAATCTGTGGTTTCTACTGACATTCATACAGATGTATCAGCTGGTGTGGAATAGGGGGACCTTAAATTCCAACATGGTTTAGATAAATCTACTTGCATAGCCGTGTTATGTTCTTATTTGTTTCTAGAGTAAAAGAACAAAGGTAAAAAAAATAGTGCTGATGTGAGGCCTCAAGAGGCTGCTCTCAGAGAAGCCTTCAACCCTCCAGTTTAAAATTCAACCACCATCAGCAGCAAAGGCTTAGGGCCATGGAAGCAATCCATGTGCACGCCCTTTTGTTCACCAAGGCAAAGTCAGTGGGTTGGCTGAGAGGTTTTGATTTAAGGTGCTAGTTCCTGATGTAGTTAATGCAGTGAGCTACACCTTTCTTGGAAGATGATCTTTCTCCATGTTTTTCTTACTAAACCCTGAGACCTTCATTTCATAATGTTTTGGATCAGTGCTTTCAGTATATCTTTTGTTATGATTTTTTGCTTCTAAAATAAAGGAGTTGAGTGGTTTAGGGGTTTTTTGTTTCTGTTTTTTGTTGTTGTTGGCTTTTTGCATTTTACATACTATCTGAGTAAGTCATTTATTTTTTTTCCCAGTAAGCATTTACTTTGATAAACTGAAAAAAATACTCCTATGGCTATCACAACATAGTAAGCAATAATAATCCAAGTTAAAAATAGGCTCATGACAAACAGTCTCCCATGGGAAAGGGCAGAAAATTGGTTGCAGTTGAACTAACATTTATCTTGAAATGACCTGTATCTGCTATTTGTTACACAGCTTCTGCACACCCTCAGGCAAGTCTGAATGCCTTGGTGCAGCCCTCTGAAGCTGTGTTCTGTGTACGAAGAGGCAGTGTGATTTCTCATGCTTGCAGCTCTTCTGTATCCAAGAAATATTTGTCTTTATAATAATGCTGTAGAAAGTGTACATTGTATCAGATTACTCATTTATAATATTTACCTTTTCTTAATGAAGAATAATGGAAGTACATCCCTAAATAATGAACTTGCAACCAAGTTTGTAAGGTGAAATCATACAAAAAGGACACATAAAGTTCGGTATAACCTACGCTAATATCATAGAATCATAGAATCGTAGAATCATAGAATGTCCTGGGTTTCAAAGGACCCTAATGATCATCTATTTTCAAGCCCCTTACCATAGGCAGGGTCGCCAACCACTAGACCAGGATGCCCAGAGCCACATCCAGCCAGGATTAATGTATTAGACATAAGGCTAGAAAAAGAAAAAAAAAATGGAAATGGATGTAATATTTCTGCTGGGTTCCAGATGAACAGTTCTATTGTTCTTGGATATTAAAATTATGCTGATGATCTTGAGCAGGGAGAATGAAGAATTTTCCAGTCTCTTTTTCTGTGTACCACATATACAAATCATGACCTTTCCATTCTCTTCTCAGTGAAATAGTTCCCACCCTTTTTCATCTTCCTTTATATGGTAGATTTTCCCATCCCTGGTTTTCAGCAATTGTTCCTTTTTCTCTAAGTGTAGCTGGAATATGGACTCTACAACTATATATGTTATGTTTCCATTAATTTGGACAATAAATACCATACCATAAAGCAGAGAGAAATTTTGAAATAGTTCTGAGTGAACATTTTATTTTATATTTATTTTGTAGTAAATATGGAAACATCCAAAATAAGGAAATATTGACTGGGTGGATGGACTACAAAACTAGTGAGAACCTGGTTGTATTATGCTCCAAGAGTAGTCCTGGCTCAAAGCACAAGCCAGTAGCCAGTTGCAAGTGGTGTTTCTCCAGAGTTGCTATTATTTGATGCCTTAGTTGATGACCTGGACCATAAAAAAGATTGTGTCCTCAACAAGTTCACAGATGATATCAAACCTGGACAAGTGAAGGGACTGAGTCTGCCACCCAGAGGGGTATCGACAAGCTGGATGAGAGGGGCTGCCAGAAACCTCAGGGCATTCAGTAAAAGCACTCAAGGCAGACAACCTTAATGCACCAGAGCAGCCTGGTAGTAAAAGGCCAGGAGGCTGAAGAACATAAATCAGGTACTTCTGCCACTATGACAAACAGAGATGACACAGGAAGTCTACACAAAAGTGTACTATGTTGTTTGTTCCTCTTTTGAAGTTCTCTTTCTGCCTCTTGTCTGCAGGTGGACATCAGAATACCCAGTAAGGTTCTAACAGCACAGGTGTAACAGCTGAAAACTATCATCTTCTAATCAGTATTTGTAGTGAGAGTATTTGGAGTTTCTTGGCTCTGGGAAGGTATTTATAAACAAATGTTAGGGGGCTTTGTTGTACAGGGAGCTGTTCTGATTGTGCTACTGAGACTGTTCTTCCAGTGAGTGAAATGTTTTCATGTAAGTATCAACCTAAAACATAGATTCATGGTTAGGTTTAAGTTTGCTTCATTAATTGTAAGGGCAGAAAAGAAGTTAATGGCCTAAGTACTGTACAAATGCTGAAAAATTATTTTATTATTTCCTGCAAAAGTGTGGTCTGTCAGAATAGCGACATACACGGGAGAAAGAACTTTATTTGCAGTTCTTCTAGTGTATTGTAATGGGTATGAAGTTTCTGTGCTAAATCAATGCATTGTTTATGCTGCAGTCAAGCACTTTTTATCCTTTCCATCCATTTTTTGTTTTTCACAAATAGTTCTAAGTTATCCCCCTTATCTCAGTTAGCTGCCTAACAGAAATGAAGCATGACAAGAAAAACAAGCAGTCTTAGTCATGTTAAAATATGCTTTTTTTCCTGCTTGGTGTAAATACTTTGCTGAGAGAATTGAAATAGTTTCACCTGTGATAGGTGACAATGAAATTCATGTTCTAGACCTGTTAAAGCCAAAAATAAAACTTACTATTTATTTAACTGACTGAATAACATGAATGCACATTATGTGGCTTAATGAAACGTTTAATTTCTAGTTTCCAACTCATATGTAGAGAACATCATGAGCTATATATGGACATCTCTAGCAGAAGAGAAGAGTATTTCTCACCAAATACTAATCTAAACATCCTGTGATTGCTAAAGCCTAACAAAAGGTCAGGTTGCCTTTCCTTTCAACAGCATCCTGCTGGGTAGAGCTGAGCATTTTAAATACCCAGAGGTATCTGAAGCTGGATTTGCTTCTCTCCACAGTATTATAGGTGAAATACTGATGGTTACAATGGGGCCAGCTAAGATGTTCTCCCTGTGCAAATGACAGGAGCCTGCACTTTTTCTGTACAGCTTGATTTAATAATAATTATTTGTTAACCTAATGAATGTTTGAGAATGATGTTGTTGTCTCTTCGTGACAGTCTCTGTTTCTCTGAAGGAGGCAGGCAATACTGGAAACAACATGCTCATCAGCTTCTAAAGTTCTGCCTATAAAACTTGTTAAATTTAACCTTAATCATCCTTCGATTTCATATCGACATTTTTCTACCTGTTTTTCACAGAATCATGTAATTATAGAGGTTGGAAGGGACCTCTGGAGATCATTCAGTCCAACTCCCTTCTAAAGTAGGTTCCCTGCAGAAGGTTGCACAGGAAAGCATTCAGGCAGGTTTTGAATGTCTCCAGAGAAGTCTCCACCACCCCTCATTCTTCTCTGAGCTGAGCTGAACATTCCCAGAGCACTGTCTTTCCTCGCAGTGGAGATGCTTCCCTAACAATCTTGGTGGCCCTCCATTGGACTCTCTCCAGAAGTTCCATCTTTCTTGAACTGAGGAGCTCAGAATTGGGCACAGTCTCCTAAATGCGGCCTCACCAAAGCAGAGTAGAGGGGGAGGATCACCTCCCTTGACCTGCTGGGCACGCTCTTTTTAATATACTGCAAGACACCATTGGTATTCTTGGCCATACAAGGACACTGATGTCTTATGGCCAACCTATTGTACACTAGGACACCCAGATCCTTCTCTGCAGCGCTCCTTTCTAGCAGGTCAACCTGTAACCTGTACTGACGCATGTAGTTATTCCTCCCCAGGTGAAGGACTCTACTCTTGCCCTTGTTGAATCTCATAAAGTCCCTCTTTGCCCAACTCTTGAGCCTGCCCAGATCTTGCTGAATGGCGGCACAGCCTTCTGATGTGTCTGCCACTCCTCCCAGCTTCTAACTCCAAGATGCTGGTGAGATTTTTAGCCTAAGATAATCACTGAGGCTCCCTTTATAATCAATGAAGAGAAGATAAAGATGCCTCCAGAGAGACTGAATGAAAAACTGGAAAACAATTTCATTTGGGGTAATGTTTATATTAATTCAGATGCTTTGTCCAGTTTATTGACATGGGCAGCCAAGTTGCCATTCTCTTTAGGATAACTATAACTGGTGTAAGACAAGGAAAATTATTAAGAAATTGTATCTGCAACAATCTAACAAAATGCATATGATAACATCATGGATTTTACAGTTAGAATATGTAAACATCTTTCTTAAAAAAAAATGACGGAAAATTTGGTATTGAATAGAAACTGTTTTATTCTTTTTTTCATGCATGTGGTAGACTTTTGTGGACTTCTCTATAAAACATAACTAATATATCTGAAATAATAACTAAGGGATGCAGAAATGACTAAGAGCAGAGAGATGGAGTAGAAAGTAAAGGGTTCAAAGAATGAATGTCAAAGTTACAAGGGGGCTGAGTGAACTATTAAAATGCCTTTTGATAGTCAGAATGATGTTTATGACACCTTGATCCAGGGAAGATTTATATGCTGGTCCCAAGAAGGGGAAATCTGCACCTCTGATGGAAGAAAAAAAAAAGAGGGGGGGGGGGGGGGCGGGGCGGGGAAGCAGCAAAAGACAGCATAAGCCAACACTGATTTTCGGCAGCCACCTTGTGTAGAAAATGGAAATTGCAGCTCTCACAATATTATTTTAGTATACACACTGCCTTGCCTCAGCAAGATAAAGAGTCACTTGAGATTCATATATCATTACTATTGCTGGTGGATCCATTCACATACATTATGTCAGTGGGCAAGTGCTCTGAATTAGAGTGAATTTGCACTGATATTCAGTTTCTAGGAGGAGGAAATGTGTGGAAGGAAAACATTACTTTTAGCTCCCATTTTTTTGCAGCTTGAACTAAACACAGAAATCAAAGGGTACCTTTCCATTTACCTGCATTCAGGTCACGTCCTATTAAAAAGTAATTGTTCACAGTGCAAAAATGATGTATCTTGTATTCTTCTTTTAGAAAAATGTTACCATTGTTGTTGAAAGAGGAAATCAGCTGCAATCAAAGGGGTCAGAAATGAGGAATGGCTATCGATTGAGCTATGGTGTGCAGTCCTAAAATACTCCTATTTGGTGACACTGCATCTGCTCCAGGTGTGGAAAGCAAGACGCAAGCTAATACTGAACTGGGAAAAGTGCTTTGTCATTGATATAACCCTCATTTCTCTTTTCTCAAATCATACATTTAACTTGAAGTCGGGGGAAGGACACAAGTGACAGTTATCATTGTCTGTGACAGATCTGCAGAAA